>NW_028186562.1:215993-227457 GCF_003343005.1 Rhea americana
CCGCGGCGGCGGCGGCGGGGGACAGGCGCAGGCTGTGCCTCAGGCTGCAGCCCTTGTCGGGCGGCGCCGGCGCGGCGGCGCCGGCGCGTTCATGCTCCACGGTGACGGACTCGTTGCGCTTCCTCATGCCGGGACGAGCAGAGCCGCAGACGGCGAGAGCGGAGCGGAGCGGAGCGGAGCGGAGCCGCGCGCGCGCACCCGCCGCTGCCGCTGCCGCTGCCGCCGCCGCCACCGCCCGTGCCGCGCCGCGCCCCGCCCCCGCCGGCCGGCGCCCACCGGAAAGGGCTCCGGACAAAACAAAGCCACCGCTTGCCCGCACTCAAGATGGACGCCACCCTTCTCCACCGCCTCCGTGCCTTGACATAGCGCGCCGCGGCGCCATCTTTATAACGGGCAAAAGCGCCAGCCGCCATTTTGTTGGCTACCTGAGGGGAGGTCTGGAAGGCGCAGCAGCGGTGGGGAGGGGGATGCGCGGCCGGCGCACGCACGCTCCGGCCTCCGGGTTTTCCTGGGGCAGGGTGACACGAGTGGGCAACCCTGCGGGCTTTGGGGGCTGCGGAGAGCTCTCGTTTCTCCTGGCGCTGCTGTGGCCACATGCAAGGTGTAGCGTAGCCCGGCCCTGGCTGGACCTTGGCGGCACAGGCCAGGGGAGTCGTGCGATTCCCAGCGAATCTGGGATGGATACTCCTTAGTGTTATTAAAAACGAAAAAAAAAAAARGATGACTGGAAATGTTGTGTTGGAAGCTCTACAGAGTGCAGGAAGCACTTGGAAGTGGGTGTCTGCTTGCTGCTTGGGGGGGAAAGGGGGAGAAGCTGGCACTGTTAAACAGCCTCTGCGTGAAGAAATGCAGAAACAGGGCTSGTTCTGCAAGGCTGATGGGGCAGCTGCAATCCAAGGAGCGCTAGGTGGTTTGCACATCCATGGATGGGCCCTGGGACTTTGCCAGGACTGGAGCACATGCTCGAGCATGGGGAAACATGCAGGTATGCTACAAGGATGCAGAGACAAAGCTAGCGGGAACTGTGCCTGTCAAAGCGAGCAGTGAGGAAGGGGGTGAAGTGCTGAGCTGACACATACAATCATAGTCTGGGTCCCTGAACAGCCTGAGGTGATCACCTTCAACTGTATTTTGTCCTTCAAACCTCTCCCTGAAGCAGAAAGCAACCTTTTCAAAGTTTAGGGTATGGTTCCCCCTGCCCTTTTGCTCTATAGCCTTTTGGGAAGATTACAAAAACATTTCAGAAAATACATCCTCATCTGTTTGCCTCCACAGGCACACACTAGCAAGGCTTATGTTTCTGTACAGCTTCCCTAGCAGAGAGAGAATTCTGCACTGGAAACAAGTGGAGGGAAATGGGGCAGAATAAATAGAAATGGGGCAGAATAAATAAAACATTGGTTCCAATTTGGCAAAGGCTGGAGATTTCCATATCCATACCACTAGGGAACAAGACAGCACTGCACTAGAGAAAGCAGCTGTGGTCGTGCACTGTGTCTCCTGCTGCTGCTGTCACATGTAGAACACCAGATTGATCTCCCAGCGTATCTCCTGTGTTCTTCAAAAGTAAAAAAGTGGAGAAATTATTAAAAAACATGTATTTCTTTCTTCAGATAGTAGTGATCTCAGCTCTCCTGCATCTATTTCTTCTCTATCTTGCTATACTTGATGCAACATGGAGATTCAAAATAAATGTAGCATTATGAATTAATTCCAGGAGCAAAGAAAAGACGGTGGACCAAAAAGGAAAGTGCCGTTGTTAAAATACGGTCCTTGACTATCTCAACAATTATGGAGAGCTGGCAGAAGGCACAGTCTAATGTACTGGTACATGCTTTGTCATGACTCTGGAAGTGTCTCCGAACGTTTGAGGCCTTTTAGAGGTTCTCTCTCTGCTGAATCGTAACTCCTAAAATTTACAAGCAGGCATTCAGAAACACTGGCAGTTCTCTTGCAGTCTTTGAGCAGTGGAGAAAAATGCTCTCATCGTTTTGATTTCCATTCATTTCCTACATCTGACCGGAAAGATGCGATGCTGCAGTTGGGGATTGTTAGCCCTGTGTTGGAGCTTGGCCTGGTGACAGCACGAGTGGCAGTCACTCCCAGAGCAGGCTCTGGAAAGGCCAGACCAGGCTCCTTGGGACTGACAATGCAGCCCTGTGAGGAGGGGACTGCAGGCTGCCTAGCAGGATGCAATCCTGTCTAACATGCTCTAGGTGACCCTGTGTGAGCAGGGAGGTTGGACTAGATCTCCAGAGGTCCCTTCCAAGCTTACCAGTTCTGTGATTCTATGGTCCCAGACATCATAAATCCCCTGAGATACCTCCAGAGGAAGTTTATTTGCAAGAAGGATAGCTAAGCAAAGTTGCTTGAAAGTCTTGTCTTCATGGCATGCCTCTCAATACAGATTGGCTTTTTCTCTGATGAAAGGAAGACAAGTAAGCATTTTCCTGTGGCGACCTTAAGCCAGTTTCTGCATTTTTACAGGCTTTTCTTTCTTAACTCTCTACTAGAACAAACATGTATTTGTTTAGCCTCTCCCCTCAAATCAGATTTTTAAGACTTATAAATCACCACATCATCATTTTTAGTGTAATGTCCTCTGTACTGCTAGTACATAATTTATAGGATGTAAAAGAGATTCTCCCATTTGGAATCAGTACTTGCACTTCTCACTGTAAGAGATGAGTGTTGTATCAAAAATGTGCCCACTCAGAGAAATCAATGCACATCATCCATTCCCAATCCAAAAATAGCCCCAAATGTGATGCTTGAATTCTGGTGGACTTGATAGGAGGAACATGTCAAGGCAAGGGTCATTTATAAACTGTAAATTTGCTTTCCCTAGCTCGTAAAACTTTGCCTGGGGAACCTGATGCCCAACATTATTCGTACATCAGTTCACTGTCTCTGTGACAGGATCCCAGGCAGGAATTTAACTCCTTCCTATATCTGTTCATTTGCGATAGTTCAGTAGTAATCCCAACCTTGAGCACACAGTGACTTCAGCTCATAGGACTCAGTGAAACTTCCCAGATCACCATACCTGGGGTTCTGCTGTTACAGGTGAAGCAGGGTGTACTCCTACCATCTGCACGCACCAAATCCGTTACCTGAACAATGCAAAGCAGCCTGGGGAATGTGCTGCCACAGGTTTTCATAACAGCTAGTAACCCAGTGTGGTTATGCAAAGAGAATGAGTACAGGAAGAACAGGAAAGTCCAGTCAGAGTAAAAGCTGGGAAAGGAAATGAGATTCCTTAGCTCAAGGCATAAATGAAGATTATGGTAGAGCAAAAGTGGAAACTGTCCCTGTGGGCAAGGATACCTTCTTTAGGGTTTCTGCACATCTGAAATGATCTGGAAGTGTCCTTGCCCACAGCCTGATGAACTGCAACAGTGAGAGTCTCCTTGCCACCATGTCCACCATGTATYCTCCACAGGCATCTGCACCTGAACAGACTTGCCTTGCCTAGAGATGAGGAAGGTGGAAAGCAGAGGACAGAAGCTGAGCACCGATCCTAAGTAAAAAGTTATCAAGGTAAACGTGGGAGATGTGTTTGGCTATGGATGAAGCTCTAACAGTTCTCCATGAAAGACAGAACCAAGAGAAGGAAACATTGAAGGAACCTCAAAGAGCTAGGAGTCAGTCCTGGTAAGAAAACCATTGGGAGGTAAGACTCAGGAGACCACAGGGGTATTCAGAGCAATCAAAAAAGGCAAAGAGAGCAATCACCTCTGAGGAGGTGCTTGAAAAAGGGGCAAAAGCCAACAAGGGTGCACTGAGGGCAAAGCAGAGAGAGACTGTGCACCCTGCTGATGAAGGTGGGAAATGCAGAGACCTGCTGGGAGGACAGATACCCACAGCCTTGTATTCCTCAAACTGCTCCTCTCTGACAGGACAAGGCAGGAAAACAGATGCTACAAGCAAATAATGACTTTTTTTCCTACACATCAATCACGATAGAAATTCTTTAGCTCAAGTTGGTTAAGCATGTTTGTGCTTGATGGACAGTGCCAGGCTGTCCCGTGGATTGAGCGCTCCTTCAGCTCTGCCTTTGCAGCATAGCACCCAGCTCCCATTGCAAGTCCCTGAGAAACAACCCCCAGCACCATCACCACCTCAGTCATTGGAATCTGAGACACTTCAGGAATTGCTATGCCTCCAGCAGGCACCAACAGATTCTCTCTGGGCACTCCCAAAAAGATGTGCTAGGCACAACTGACTTCTACAAACTGAGTTGTAAGGTACCAAAGTCAGATCGTGGTTTAGATTTGTTCAGTTGCCGCCTTGGAATACTTCATAGAGATTTGCTTCAGTTTCTGTAGCCTCATCCAGTCCTTGTATTGGGGGTGAGCTCTTTGCTGAGTGTTTCTGATTCTTCATTGCAAAGACATAACACTGACTGTGCTGACAAATGATCCTTGTGAGGAGATGAGAGGAAAACTGCAGTGAGAACATAGCTCTCTCCTGAGCTAGTGTTCCCAAACTATGCTACTGTCCATACAAACCCAAACCCAGACTAAACATCCAATAACCCTGAGTCTCTGGTATGGAGTATCTAGGGATCACAGTAGTTCCCCAGGCTGACAGGTACAGACAGAAAGCAGTAGCAGATACAGTCAGATACTTCACACTAGCTGGAGAGAGCTAATAAACAGAAAAGTTGTGCACCCAAGCACAGAACAGAGGAGTCCTCTTTTCCAAACAGTCCCCTTCACAGGAGTCCTTGGGGGAGCTCAAGGCAACTGGGGATGTCCTAGCACAATTGACATCCACCTCTCAGAATTAATAAGGCTGGCAGAGGAATCAAGACTCACCTGGCTGTCCCCAAGTTTCACTGCGTAGAGGAAACTGTGGAGAGCTAAGACAGGTAGCTGTGGAGCCATCCTTCCACACTGACTTCCTGAAGGCAGCAAAATCGGGGTTACTGAGGGTAAAACTAGCCCTGAAAAAGTTAATCACACAGTGCTCCAGACAGCTCCAGAGGAGTCACTTGCTGATATTCTCCTGGCCACTGCCTAGTTTCCCTAGTGAACAGTAAATACAGAGGTGGATGAAGACATAGGAGTTACACAAAGTCTCTACGTGTGGTGGTACTCCAGTCTGCTACACAGGGGGATGCCTCTCCAGCAATGCTGGTTCATTTATTCACTCTCCTGATACCTGCTGGGCTGTAGTTAACCGGTTTCTGAGAGCCCTGGGGTGAAATGAGAAATACTTTTTAAATTACAGATGCCAAACTAGATCCTTTCTAACACAGGGGCCAACTCAAACATTGGTCTTTTCTGGAACTAGCTTGGAGAGACTGAAGTCTATAATAWATTTGACCAGGTTTCCCTTGGTTTGGAGGTAGAGTTGAATGAATATCAATCCTAGACATGCACGAGGTCTCATCTGATGTTGCATCTCTCAGTATCAAGGGATAAAAGTTGACATATGTCCCACCCGTGCTCTCCTCTTAGCTTTAAGAGCATTTCTTAGACAGGTTTGGGGGCAAATTCTGTGCTGCTCCACTGTGGCCATCCGCATCAGCAAAGAAGGAGATATGGGTGCTCTGAGGTTGCAAACATTAACATAGACAGGCTAGGAAAGGCTGTTATCCAGAAGGGAAGACTAAATACATAGGTTTCCCTAATACCCTCTTCTGAATCAGAGGGGAGGAAACACTGCCCTCCCTGTCCTCCCACAAAGGGCCACAAGACTCGGTGCCCAAACATTTAAGTATTTATAAGAGAATGCACTAAAAAAAATTTGCATAACTTTCCCATCCTTGAAAGCTAAGGACAGAAAAGCATTCCTGAACCACAGCTTTGCATAAGAGCGGTCAAACATTTCACCCTAAGGGCACTGCAATTTGGAGCCTCTTCAGTAGAGCCAAGAGCTCTTTRCAGACACAACACATACTCCAGTTGTGCTACAGACAAGAGAGCCTGAGCCTGCCATAAACAAAGCCCTTGGAACAATGTTAATTTGAAAAGTATATAACTTGACAGAGTTCCTATAAAAATAGCATTACATGACTTGCTGAGAGATTTACACTTTCCAGATGAGAGTTTGGTGCCTGGTGATTTCTCGTTTCCAAATATCCATGTACTCCATTGCTACACTTGGGATTTTCTCTGCTGGTTTTCCAGGTGAAAGGGCCAATTAGCTAGAATTAAGCTGAGCACCTCTAAGTCTCTGTGCTTAAGCTCAGTGAGTACCCGGAGGTACTGGTCCACCAGGATCCTTGTGAAGTCCATGATTCTAATTCCTCGAAGCAAAGYGTTACCTTTGAGGCTGGCACCTATGTGCAAACCAGTCAATGGACTTGCTCAGGGACATGATCTGCAGTGTTACACAGGAAATAGCTGCCTCTTCGTGGGCACCTTTAGATTACTTGTTTACTATTCAGTCTGTCTTTGTACACTTTCTTACTTAGAGCCCCCCCCCCCCCCAAAAAAAAAAAGCACATGTATTGAGCAGCGTGGTCTTCAGTTCTCTGCCTCTGTCTAGAATCAGGCTTGTTCAGTGAAAATTGCAGCTAGAGCATTTTTTCTTCAGCGATTTTGACTGAAAGTGGCGAGATGCTTAGAGCAAAACAGCAGGTATCTCAATGCACTGATGTTACTAACAATAATCTATTCAGTTCTGTCATAAAAAGTTACTTCCAGGAATGACATATCATTGCTCCTCTTAATAACCTACAATAACGAACAAACTTAATGTTTCAGTAACGTGCCATCTGGCTGGCCCCTGATAGGCAATGCACTCTGATTAGGAATCTCCTTCCATTTTCAGGACTTCCTCTGCTGTTCATTGGGCAGAAAGCAATATCCATCCACATAGAAAGAAGAAGTGAAATGGGATTGAGGGGGAGTTTATTGCTGCCAGGCACCTAAATCCATTCTCCAAAGCAGGGGAAATATCTCCCAGGGTTTGAGTTCACTGGCTGGGTCCAAATAAGAATTCATTAAAAATAAACTTGAAGCACAGTGATCAAAGGGAAAGTATTCATCCATTTTGCAGGCTACTTTTTTTTTCACTTTTGACTTTTAGAAAAATCACACCGTTAACACTTCGTATTTTTTTTTCTTTTTTTTTGGCATAATTCACAGGTCACAGCCGCTCATGTTTGCACAGGCACGTGCATTTGCAAGAAATCAGGTCTGAAGAGAACGAATGAGGATACTGACTTTTTCAGCGTTAGTGAAGGAAGACTGCAGATAGGCTTGATTTACGCACATGAATCAGATGACTATCAGATGCACAACTGATCATAAATCCGTTATACTGCCTTGCAGAGATGTGTGCAATTAAGAGGTTCACCTAATACATGTTGGCAGCAGTTTCCATGTCAAAGAAGATGATCAAATGTAGCTGCTTGTTATCTACCTTTCCTGTTTTTAACCAATTTCTCTTTTAAGGTGTAAGCTCCATTTGAAAGAGGGAGGTAGAGAAGAAAATTAAAGTGGGTCAGAGATACGAGTACCTCATACTGTCAAGACAAGGGGAAGACTGGTTCCACCACAGACAAGGGCATTGCACTGGACCTCAAGTAAGGCTGGGAAGCAGTTCACTGCCAAGCGCGTTTTCAGAGGAAAAAGCAAGCAATTAGCTGGGCAGGATCACTCGTGTTGTATCCATAAATCTCATTAAAAATATTAGTGTTAGTTTTTGTTCCTCTTCTATAAAGTTTCTGGTCAAGTAGCAGGAAATCCCATTCTCTCCATATCGAAACCCAACTTCTCAGCTGCAAATCTGACACTGCTTTAGGGATACAAACAGCGTTATTCCGAGTTTTCTGGTCTTCCTGCTCAATAAAATGGTGGCTCTGTGCTCTTACACAGTAACATTTAGGCCCCTTGAGCTGCTTTGTGCAACTGATTATAAAACCAGTAAAGATAAAACTAGCATAGGACTTACCCCCACTCCGTGGGAACCAGGCACGGGGGCTGCGGGGCCCCGCCCCCAGGCCCTGCGGCCCCGCCCACTCCCGGGCTCTCTGGCGAGAAATCGCCCCTCCCTTCCGGAATCCCCTCGGCGTCATACAGCCGTCACCGGAGTCCAAGGGGACGTTTCCCCCTTAAGAGAAAGGCGTGACCCTTTTAAGAGCCGCCACGTGGCCGGGGTGGGGCTCTCGGTCGAAGCCAGTGGCGGGGCTGCACCATTGCCCGCGGGGAAGGGAGAGGTTTGGACTGAACCACTGCCTGATGCGGGGGGGGGGAGTGGCCATAGAAAGGGGCTGAACCAATCCGTCGGGGGGCGCAAGGACTGAACCACTGGCTGAGGGGGGACGGACTCCTACGCAGGGCGGGGGGGGGCGGACGGGCTAAACATGCTGCGAATGGGGGGGGCTCACTGAAAAGGGAGGGGAATTTTGCATGTTTCAGGTTGGCCCACAATAAACGGGGAGGGCCCCTCTGCCAGAGCCCCCCCCTTTACAGGGGTGTCCCCAAGGAAAGAGGGAGCCAAGGGAGGGCTCAAGGCTTTTATTAGAGGTCCTCTAAAGCCGGGGGGGAGCGGGTCCCCAAAACTGCAGCGGGAGGATTATGTCTCAGGGGCCTCTGTGTCAGAGGGCAGGTCCCCCAGGGGGCCAGGGGGCAGGAAGCGAGAGACCCAAGGGGTCTGCAGGAGCTCCCGGGCTGAGAGGCGCTGCGAGGCCGGGCACAGCAGGCGCAGGATCACGTCCTGGGGGACAGGGCAGTGGGGGAGGGCCTCGGGGCCTCTCCCGAGGCCTGAGAGGACCCCCGTCACCTGGGGAGCCCCATCAGCTGAGAGACCCCCACGCCCCTGGTGCCCCTAGCTGCCTCCAGGTGTCCCTTGGTTGTCCTCCAGCTACTGGCTGCCCATGTCCCTCAATATCTTCTAAGTCCACTACTCCTCACAGCCCCTATAGTGCCTTCCATCTCCCCCATGTGCCCCTAGATGCCCCCAGCTCCCCTCCCGTGCCTTCCAGATGGCCCTCAACACCACCCCATGCCCCAAGCTCCCTTCAATGCCCTAGAGCTGCCCCCCATTCCCCTGCTGCCATCTGTCTTCTGCTGCCCCCAACGCCCTCTAATGCCCCTTGGTGCTCCCAGCTGCCCCCCAGTCCCACCTTGCAGTCCTGGGGCAGAGGCTGCTGTGAGGGGAAGATGGGAGGCTGCTGGATCTGCTGCAGGAGGCGCCTCATGTTGGTGTCATCAAAGGGCAGGTGGCCCAGGAGCAAGGCATAGAGGATGACTCCGGCGCTCCAGGTGTCTGCCAGGAAGGGGTCGTAGGCCTGAGCCTGCAGGATCCTGGGGCAGGCATAGGCGTAGGACCCGCAGAAGGTCCGGCTCAGCAACCCCCTGGTGGGTGCCCCTGCAGATGTGGAAGCTTCCGGTGACTCCTTGTTGGCATCCTCCGGGGCCACCCTCTGGGGGAAGCCGAAGATGGAGATCTTCACRTTGTCCTGGCAGTCCAGGAGGAGGTTCTCCAACTTCAAATCCCTAGGAGAAACATGGTGTGAGGATGTCTGCAGGGCAGATGCCAGCGTGGAGGGCAGATACGGATGCATCAGGTCACGTAGGAGGAATGGGGGCAAATAGAGGCTTTGGAGGTCAGACACAGGGTGTGTGGGAAAAGTAGGGGACACAGATGAGCTGTGGGACAGATAGGGAAGTTTTGAGGCAGTTGGGATCAGATAGGTGGTGCAGTGGCAGATGGGGGGGCTGTGGGGCAGGTAGGGGAACTATGTGGCAAATAGAGGCTGTGGAGGTCAGGTGTGGGCCATGTGGGCTCAGTGGGACAGATATGGGTGTTATGAAGTAAATGGAGCTGTGGGAGGCAAGTAAGTGCTATGGGGCAGATAGTGGTAGAGGAGCAAACCGGCAGTAGGTAGAAGACAGGGAGTGTGGAGGCACTTGGGGGGCCCAAGGGGTCTTCCTCCTTGCCCATGAATGCCTTGCTGCCTGGGGGGGCTTCCTCCTGGTGCCACAGCAGGGACCCTGTCACCCTGGTGCTCACCCACCGGTGGACGATGGCCCTGCTGTGGAGGTAGGCCAGGCAGAGGACCAACTGGGAGAACCAGTGGCCTGCCAGGCTCTCAGGGCAGGGTCCCTGGCACTGCACCCGCTGCAGAAYGTTCCCTGACGGGGCCAGCTCCATGATGACGTAGTGCCGCGCCGTGGTCTCGATGGCCTGGTAGAAGGTGATGAGATGCTTGTGGTGCAGCCCCTTCAATACCTGCAGGCAGGGAGGGGTTAGTGGGGGACAGGCCTGTCCCAGAGAGTCCTCTCCCCCACCAGATTGCCGCTGCCCCCACAAAATGCTGCATCTCCTGCACCCAGTGCCCCAGCCTTACCCCTTGCTGCCCCACCAATGCCCACCGTGCYCAATAGCACGTTGTGACGCCCCTGAGCCCCCTAACCCACCGGCTCCCTCCAAAGCCTCTCCAATGCCCCCTGCTC
The DNA here is from genome assembly GCF_003343005.1 of Rhea americana. Taxonomy (NCBI): domain Eukaryota; kingdom Metazoa; phylum Chordata; class Aves; order Rheiformes; family Rheidae; genus Rhea; species Rhea americana. The sequence continues at coordinate 226,409 of NW_028186562.1, forward strand.
CCTGATGCTCCTCCGTGTCCCCCTGCCTGGATGTGATGGGGCAGGAGCTCTCTGAGATATTCCTCCGGTGCCTTTCTTTTGGAGATGACTTTGATGGCGACCTGGGCCCGCTGCTGGCAGGCCACCGCCTTGTACACCTTCCCGTAGGTGCTGTGGCCCAGCATCTGCTCCAGTTGGTAGCCGAACTGCTCCAGCACCGCTGGCGTGGCCGGGGCGGCCGCCTCCGCCATGCCCGCRGGCGGCGAACCCGGCAGCGGCCGCAGCAGGGCCTCGGGGGCTCCCCCGGCGGGGACTGGCCCCCCTTCTCCTCCCTCGGGCCACAGCCCCCCCGGCTTCCCCCTGCCGGTGACATCACAGCCGTGGGGATTCCCCCCCGCTGGTGACATCAAAGCCGTGGGGGTTCCCCCCTCTGGTGACATCACAACCGTGGGGGTTCCCCCCGCTGGTGACATCACAATGCCCAAGTCTTCCCTGTCGCCCCCTCTCCTCCCCCCCCCCGCTGCCCTGGGGATGGGGGGGGGCAGCTGGTTTTAGGGGTGTTCCGAGCCCTGTGGAGGTTCCTCAGGGCAATGGCTCCATTTGAGAAGCTGCAGGGAAGCGCCTGCAGCAGGAGCCACCGCGAGACCCCGCCACAGAGGGACAGTGACACTTATCCGCCCGCTATCGAGCAGGTGGATTTCACCAGGTCGCACTGCCCCGCGCTCGCTGCCCAGGATCAGAGGAACGGCTGAGACCGGCGGACACCTCCGCAGAGCGCCTGCTCACGCCGGGTCACCCGGAGCTCGCTGCTAGGGGAGCGCGCCCAGGCGCCGCCGGAGTCGCAGCCGCCCCCGCCCGGCCGCGGGGAAGCGGCAGCCTTGCGGCGGGCGCGATACCCCGCCCCGGCCCCTCCCCCTCGGGGGGCGGGGCCGCCACCACCCCCTCTCGGCGCTCCACCGGCAGCTGGTGGCCAATGAGAAAAAAAAAACCCATCCGCCGCCCAATGAGCGGCGGTGGCGGAGGTTGTTGCTGGGCAGACATGCGCGCTGCGCCCAATGGGAGCGGGGCGC
>NW_028186562.1:227968-261845 GCF_003343005.1 Rhea americana
GCGGCCCCGGGTGGGACGGGCCGCCGCAGCCGCCGCGCGTCCCCGCAGCGAGTCGGAGATGCGGGCAGCGGGGCCCGTCCTGAGGCGGGGGGGTGGGTGAGGTCTGGGCCAGAGCGGAGCTGCGGGGTGCCTGGAGCGGCAATGTGGAAACTGCTGCGCAAGGCGAAGCATTCGCTGAGCCTCTTCTCGTCCTTTCAGGAGTCTCCCAAGGCCGCGAAAAGCGCCGCCAAGGCCGCCAGCAGCGGGAAGGATGGCGGGGCAGAGAATTCGGACGAGGTAAGCAAGGCTCCCACCTTGGAGGCGGCAGCATGCCTGCGCCCCTCGGGCGAAGGATAACGTCCCTGCCCTCGCGTGCTTCAGGCCCGGCTGTCGGATGAGGTGTCTCACCCGCCAGCGCCCTAGGGAGTCGCTGAGAAGGTGGTCGCGAAGATTAAATTTAAGATGTAGCTGGATGGCCAGAAGGGAACGATGGCAGTGGAAGAGGCAGGATGAGGCTGGTGCCCTGCAGTGCTGGGRAAAAAAAAAAAAAAGAAAAAGGAAAGAGAGAGAGCGAGACACCGGGCCCAGCGCTCATCGAGCTGGCCGCAGTATGCTCAAGCTGGCCACAGAGGGTGAGGAGCCACCGTTAGCAAGAGGGAAAAAGCCCAGTGGATTGGAGCAGCTTCTGTGCTCCTGTCGGAACGAAGCAGAGCAAAGCACTGCTCCGTTGTGGCAGAGCGGGAGAGCGATGAGAAGCAAGGAAAAGGGAGCTTGTTCTTTTGAGGCGTTTTCTGAGCGCACAGGACTAGGAAATAATTGGTACGGCATCTGCGAGAGTAGCAGTAAGCTGCTAGAGATGAAACGGTCCTCGTGTAGTAGAACAGCCTTCCCTTTGCTCACAAAAAAGCAAGATCTGTATTCCCAGCTGCACAGAGACCCTTCTGATYGCGGTTTTGATGTTGCCGAGCTACCTGCATCAGGGCTGTCTCAGCGGAAAGTGAGACTGATAAGCTATGTCAAAGTTGGCAAAGATTTGGGTAAACTGGAGCTTTTCTGGTAGACTTGAGTTTGTTTGGCATTCAAATGATGTGGCTGTGGATTCTGAGACTTGGCTGCAGCAAAGTGCTTTATGCATGTCCAAGGAAACAATTTTTTTTTTAATAGTGCAATTTGGCAAACGAGCTGTGCCACTTTGCATCTGCAGAAGCCTGTCTTGTCTGGAACGCGTTGCACTTCTGATTTGGAGAACCAGGGATAGGAGATGTGTAAGACTGAATGAAGAGTAGGAGAAATCTGTAGTTCAGTGAAACAACCATAATCAAATTAAGGTTGTTTGGGAATCTCCTTGAAAGCATATACACATGCGGCTGGGTCTCAGATATTATCCATAGTACTAGCTACTCCATTTCAAGCTGTAAGCTGTGCTCATGCCTAAGCTGCAGCGTAGTCAGAAGCTGAGTTTGTTTGCCTTGGAGCAAGTGGCAGTTTTGTAGGTTCTTTTACTACACTCCATCCTAGTCATGGCCTCTGCCCGTTTTATTCTGTGTGTACAGCTGAGCACTGCTTGCTGGAGGGCTGTCCAATGGCTCCAAGGAAGCAAGGGAAATCCTGCTTTGCATCACAGGGTCTGGTCTTACCTTCTATTTATTTAGCGCTCTGTCTGCTGAGTTCACAGCTCTGGGAAGAGGAAGGTAAGCCTGGATCTCGCAACACATGGGTGATGGACAGCTGTCAAAGCAGAGTGGGCTGATGTCCCTGTCCAAATCAGCGGGGGCTGTTGTGCTGCTCTCCTAGTTACAAAAAGTGCAGTAGGAAAGGAAGAACAGTGCAGGTCGTGAGCTTCCTTTCATGACCTGAAATAGCCCATAATGTCTGCCTGTTCTTGAGTGCAGAAGAAACTTAGAAGCGATGTGTCTAACCTTCCCTCCCACCAAACATACCCTGCCACTTCCTCATACCCCAAATTAAATCCAGCCCTTCTTTAAGATGGAAGGCTGGGTCTCCTTTGATCATAAGAACAGAGAGCAGACACCTCTGCAGGCTGCTGCYGCCACAGGTCTCTTCTTCCTTTCCCTTTTGAGGTTGCAGTGAAGTTTGTTCTCTCTCAGTGCTTTCCTGTCTCTGGACTGCTCTGCTGCAGAATGGAAGAGAACTCTTTGCTTGATAAGAAGAAATGTATGCCAGTTTGAATGCAATTTTCCTGCTCTTCAGGAAGCACAGAAAGGTATTCTGACTTTCACTCTGGGGGACCCTGAGGAATTAGATCTGTGTGCTGAGAGTGAGATTCCTGCCTTGTGTCAGAAGTCAGAGGGAGTTTGTGAGGGTTTTGTGCCCTGGAAATTCCCCTGTGGGGTTTTGTGCCCTGGAAATTCCTCCACAGAGTTATAGTTGTTTGGCTGCCTTTCCTAGCATGAAAGTTATGTGTGCCAAAGAGAATTTATTTTTTTCTTCAGCTCTCATTAGAGGCTTAATGTGTTTGCGCAGGAGAAGAGCATCTAGGCAGTCCTCTTCCAGTATGTGCTCCCCTCCCTCATGTCATGATCCAAGGAACGGAGGAAGACTCGCAGCCCTAATTTGTCCAGGCACCAGAAAGTTGCGAGTTGTTTTGCAATCAAGCTGTTGGCTAGTGGAATGAGTAGAGCTCCACAAAGAGCAATGYAGGTCTGACAGACCTGAGCAAGTACAGTGGACTAAGACCTCCTGTGGGGATCTTCGGCAGGGTGATGAAGAGGATGGGAGTCAGCCCAGAAACTCTTAAGCATCAGTGCTTCGTTCTTTGCAGCAAGCAGCTGTTGGTGCAGCTGATGTGGAAGGGCAGATATGTTCAAAAGGAGTCTGAGATCCTTACAAGAGAATGGAAATATTTGAATTCACTTGTGATTACGGGTGTAGTGCAATGATGGGGGAAATGAAAGGGGGGTTCCTGCCCTGTCTTCACTTACGCTTGTTCTTGTAGCTGCCCAGTGCAGGGTGAAGCCATCTGAGGTGAAGAGACAGCTGTGCCTTGCCAGCCCTTGGTTTTGGAGGGGCCTGGTTTGCCTTGGAAGTGACAGGAGCAGTGGAGGGAACATGAGAGCAGGGAGTGGGAAAGAGGGGTTGTTTTTTGTTCTCCTCCTTCCCTCCCTCTCCCCCACCCCCTGACATGATGAAAATGAGTGGAGAGAATTTCTGTGTAGCTATTTAAGGAGGAAAAAAGAAATAATATCAAAGACAGGTCAGTGTTAGTTGTGAGGATGAGAAAGAGTTATTCCTCCTAGCCAGAAAGACTGGGAGAGGCAGCTAGGTGGGGAAGAATTAATGACCTGGAAGTAGGAGCAGGAATTAGCAGCAGTAAAGAGGAGAGAGGAATTACTCTGCAGCCTCAAGGGCAGGTTGGAGCCTCACAGATGAGATTGCAGCTGTGGGAGAGGGTGGTTCTTCTCACTGAGCTGCTGTATTACGTGTTTTGCAGATATCTCCACAGGGCTTGTTACTGCAGTACCTGGAGCTCATTAGTCTGAGAAAGGCTTTTCAGTGTGTTGATACTTCTGAAGCAGAGAGCTTGATTTGAATAAGGAAGCTGTGGAACGACCGGCTGAGAAAGAGAGCAGGTACTGACTTGAGGCATGGGAGGGGAACAGTCATCAGAGGAGGAGCTGAGAGCAGATCTGGGCTGAGGAGCTTGGCAAGCATGGGATGCTCAAGGGACCGGTGAGGCAGAAGGGCTTTCCAAGTGACGAGGCAGCCAGCTGCAGCAAGAGTGCTTGCAGAAGTGAGGTCATGGGTGGGTAGGAGAGCAGAGGAGAAGCTGATGGTGAGAGCTCGAGGTGTCTAGAGGAGAGAGTCTGTGTCCCAGGGAGCTCGGGATGCAAAGAAATAGCATAGAGGGAGGGCCAGGGCTTGGGGCTCATTGACTTGCACAGGCAAATCCCTAGCAGGAAGGAGGGGTGGTGGGAACCAGAAGGGAGGAGGAAGCGCTGTGAAGCCAGGGAGCCTGTGCCTGGAGGACCTCCAGCGTGGTTGCAATTGGGGCTGGCCAGTTTTGTCAGCATGAGCATCCTGCTCTGCCGCAGTAGGAGAGGTGGGGCTGCTGCACCGTGCTTGGATGTGCTGCTTTGTGCCATTCCCCTCAGCCTGGTCGTCTCGGCACGCGCAGCCCGCTCTGACAAACAGCATCTCCCAAGAAGCTGACTCTGCTGTGGTGGCGCAAGTCCTGCCTGGCAGGAAGAGGGCTGAGCCCGCTCAGGTAGGAGATGTGTGCCTGCAGCCACGCAGCGGCCAGCTGGTGTTGGACGTCAGGGAAACGGTTTGCGAGGTTGGTACCTGTGTGTTAAGAGAGGAGCTGTCCGCTTTAGCAGTCTGCTGTGTTTTAAAGGCTGGAAACTTCTGAGAAGAAAATATTTTCAAACTTTAAACAAACCTCTTCTCTCCTGATTCATGTGACCAAGGCAGGAGAGGCTGAAGGCAGGACAACAAGCCTGCTATAGGAAGTGCCTCATGAAAGCAAGTATTCAGCCTGATGTTACCAAGCCCCTATAGAAACAGTCCTTCCTAAAACCCTCCAAACAGTGCGACATATAAATGTGTGACCCTCCCCAGTCCTCCAAACAAGCTGTCTGTTCAGACCTGTGCCTTAATCAAAGGGACGGTCTGGATTTTATCTGTATTTTCTCACAGAGATTTTTCTCTGGGAAAACATGTGTATGTGATTTTTTTTTTCCCCTGTGTGTGTGTGTGTGTGTGTGTGTGTGTGTTTCTGTCTGTCTCTTAAATAACTAGCAGTTAAACCTGAAGATGTTTCATGTTTGTTCCTGCTGTCTATTCAGGACAGTTGAAGCTAGTGGGAATGGCTTTCCTGGACTCCGAGTGAAGCCACTTTGGCTGTAACCTGTTAGCACGCCGTACGCATGCTGTGCTGGAGTTATTTCCCTGTGGCCATTTCTGAGCAGGTGGAGAATGCAGAGACCTGTCCCATCGGCACCAGATGCCTTTTGGGAGAATGTGTCCTGCTTCCTCCAGTGTCATCTGGGAGGCTGCTGATGTGTCTTTTGTTTCTGTCTGTGCTGTCTTTCTCCACTACAGTCCTTCTCTGGTGTGGAAGGAGAGTGATAGAGCATACAGGACTAGCCTGCCCAAAAGTGTTTGGCAGCCCCTGAGTGGCTAAAGCTGCTCTGATTCTCAAATATTGAGAGTGAGGAATGAAGTTTTCCTCCCTGGAGGGTTTCTAGCAAGGATACAACCTGACTTAGCTGTTGGTCCCTCCAGAGGAGAGACCAATGCGCAGGATTAATTGCCTCCTGTTTGTAGCCTGCCCCCTTCTTGCTGGTAGACACAGTTGTTTTCATCACATGGCTCATCTTGCTCCCTCCTCTGACCATTGAGCAGTGCTACTGCGTGCAAGGAATTGGATCAAATCTAAACTGGGAAGAGTTTAAATCCTGTTGTCTCCCTCAGTCTTGGCCTGGACCTGAGTTTGAAACACAGCTGTTAGGTTTAAGACTTCCTTCAAGCAATCCAGAGCAGAATCAAAATGCTTCTGGTTTCTGCTTCAGAGTAATGTTTTGACAAAATAATTGGTGTCCCGTGTTGGGACCTGTTCTTTACAGGGAGTCATTGCACTTGCTAGGATCTACAGAGCAGTGTTCCCTGGAGGTGATCTTTCCCGTTCCTCCCTTGCTGCCTCCTCACATGCTGTGGGTGCCTTAGCTCTTGCTATTGCACTGTGGTGCCTTGCTGCACTTCTCTGGAAAGAACTGGGACTTGGTTCAGGGTAAGGACTGTGCCTGTCGCAGGTAAGCTGCGGCCGAACTGCTCCTCGTGGGAAGAGACTGGCCGTATCTCATTTGGAGGAGAGCTCTGATGATCAGCTACGCTGATGCTTTCCCCGTAAGTCCTGCTGGTCAGTAGCTCAGGGAGGTGTGCTTTTGTACCTCTGTGCTGTGTGTGGCAGCTGGGAGTCTGTTGGGGAAGGAGGGGCGACTTCTGAGGATTTTGCCCTCCTCTGCTCCCCATCCGTGGCACTATCCCTGTTGGGTCCTGGATTGATTCACCCTGCAGCTCCTTGGCTTCGTGTGCCAGCCCAGGGGAGCTGGGAGAGCCTGGGAATGGGAGTGCTGTTGAGCTTGTGCCATAGAGCTGGAGTAGGCTGAGTGCTTTCTGCAGCTGAGCCCCCTGCTAGTGGGACTTGTGCTAGTGGGCTTGCTAGTGGGACGTTGCTCTCTCCGTTTTTTCATGTTATGTTTTCCAGTGTGAAACAAGTTGAGCCGGTGCGATGTTAGCTATTGAGTCATTAGGGCCTGAGTGGGAACTGACCCATCAGAGCTTCAGCCAGACTAGAACTGAGCTGAGAAAACACTGGCTTGATTTTCTGGTTACTTGCTAAACAAACAAAAATTAGGAAGGTGCCTCTCAAGTGCTCTTTAACAAACCTGAAGTGGAGAGAGTGGACCAGTGCTCCCAGCTGGTCTCTGAGCAGCCTGCCTGAGCCCATGGTCCCGTCGGCCATGCAGTCTGTGCTGTCCGTCCCAGCAGCGATGAACGAATTGGGTCCCTAGAACTATTTCTTAATGTTAGGTATGCCTTCCTCCATCAGCATGGCTGTTGTCCTCGCTCTGCAGCGTGCTCAAAATAACTGAGCGCTGTGCCCCTCTTACCTGGGTTTGCTGCTGAGCCCTTCTGTGTAGGTGAATATTGATGACAGCTTACCGACTGGTTATGTGTGAGTGCATCCCTTATGGATAGAGGGTATCTCCTCCTCAGTTTCCAGATGTACTAATGTACACCTTGGTGATACAAGAAGCAGTTGGTAGCAAGGCRTATGTCCTGCAAAGATCATGGATGCCTGCTCTGGAGGAAAGTACAGGTGATGCCTGTGGAAGAGGTCATATGGCTGAAGGGTGCGAGCTAGAAAAAGCCAACAGACGTGAAAAGCTCAGAGATCAGTGAGGCTAGGACAAAGTGGGGCCTGGGACGTGAGATTTGACTAGGCACTGATCTTGTAGAGCTGTGAGGAGCAGGAAGTAGCAGAGCGAAGCGTGTCAGAAATGGTCAATGGGAGTTATAGGCTGACCACTCCTGGTCTATAGATGCAAGGAGGATTTTAGCAGTATTCACTGTTGCCTTTTCTGGGCCATCATGTCTGATCGGTAACACCTACTGCTCTGCTTTCTCCCAGGTGGCTCCCTACAAGTAGGTAAGAAAGCAACTTGCTATTTTTCAAAAATTCCCTTTTCCGCATGTTGTACAAAGTACCATAACCAGAGGGAGCATCAGGCTGAGATCTCTGGACTACTAGGAAGTACTGAGACAAACAAGTAGAAATAAGAAAACTCTTATAACTTGTTGCAGGATGTGGCTTTGTTTGCCGTGTCTCTAGCATCCAGTGTGCTGTGGGGCTCTGATGCCTTCGTAGCACCTAGTGGAGCTGTGGGATATGCATAAAACTGATAATCGCTTTCAAAGTCTGCTGCAAATGCAATAAACTGACCTAGAGCCCTGCAGAAGCATGTGAGATGCAGTGAAATGCCAGTGCAACCATGAGAAACTTGCCTAGTTTCTTCAGTCCAGGAAGATGCTGACAGAATCTGATTGCTTGTGAGGCTTGTCGGTAAAAGATTACAGGTTGTTTTACTCTCTCTCATCAGGCCCAGCAGCCGCAGCAGCAGCAGCAGCAACAGCAACAACAGACAACTTCGAATAAGCGCCCGAGTAACAGCGCCCCCCCACCAACGCAGCTGAATAAGATCAAGTACTCAGGGGGACCCCAGATTGTGAAGAAGGAGCGTCGACACAGTTCCTCTCGCTTCAATCTGAGCAAAAACCGGGAACTGCAAAAGCTCCCAGCCCTTAAAGGTAAAGGGCCCTGCCTTCTCCAGGCAGACACTGGGGTGCAAGGGCTCCTTCCACAGTGACCCTTGCAGGGTCCTGCTAACCTACTGCTGGCAGTGTCACAGGGACAGCTCTGGGAAAGGTATCCGTCACAGACGTGGCAGCATGCTGAAAATTAAAAGGCTGAGGGTACTCAGTAGGAGCTGCATTACTCATCTTTCCATTTGAGCTGGTTGAAACTCTGCTGTTTACATTTATTTGGGGTTACTTCAGACTCTTCAGTAGGCTGTGCAGGAAGGTGAAGTGCAGAGACCTCAGTGCAGGATTTAAAGCAGGCTGGTTTTTGTTCCTACAGCCACTGGTTCCTGGGAGAGGACCAGGCCTCCTCCTTGCGTTTCTGTCACAAATTATGGTAGTGCTGTTAAACTTGTCCACATTAGGGCAATTGTCTAGCATTAGCAGTTAGTCTCCATAATGATACAATTAAACATGGCTTAAGCGCAGATGAGGAGAAAGCGTTTTCAGCAGTCACTCGACCAGACCCGTTGCTGACGCTGCTCGCGGCAACAGGCAGCTCTCTTGGGAGAGGTGACTGCCTCGCAGCTCAGCAGTTGTTCTGCAGATCAGAGTGCGTTTGCTTGGTTGGCCTTAGCAGTTTGTAATTTCCAGTGACAGCCTACCGAAAGTAGGATGCTGTTGATATCAGGCCTCTCTTCTGGGCTGCCTCCTCACAGGAGGGCTAGCTTGCAACGCACTCCGTACCGCCTCGTCACCAGAGATGGGGAGGGCATGGGTGTCACTGGTCTGAGATGGGAGCCAGTTGAGTGAGTAACTATTCCAGGGTAGTTTATCCTGAGAAAGGATTACTACTCATCAGATCAGAAACACCTGTCGTGTTTGAAATGACCTCGTGGAGTTGTTGCTCCAGAGCCCTGAAATCCCACTGCCTCTGTTGTCGCATCTTCATAGCKGGGAAATGTTGCCCCCCACCCTTCCTGCAGCAGCTGAAGGGGGACTGTGACTGGAGAGGGAGGGCAGGACAGGGAGTGGGGAGAGCGTGCAAATCTGAGCAAACCAGATAGATGTTCTGCCTATCTCCAAGGACAGATGTCCCTGCTTTCTCTGCCAGATGCTCCTCCGCATGAACGAGAAGAGCTTTTCATCCAGAAGCTGCGGCAATGCTGTGTGCTTTTTGACTTCATCTCTGACCCCCTCAGTGACTTGAAGTTCAAGGAGGTGAAGCGAGCGGGTCTCAATGAGATGGTGGAGTACATCACACACAACCGTGATGTTGTCACTGAAGCCATCTATCCTGAAGCTGTTGTCATGGTAGGACATGAAGCTGGTATTGTTTACATGCTACAGAAATGCGAATTATTCAGGAGAATGTGCTCGTGTGTGGGGGGACAGGGATTTTTTTCAGGAAGGAGTGTGACCCCAGCAGTACCTGTCCCTTGTTACCTGTCTCCCTGAAAGAGAAGGCGGCGAGAGGGGTGTGTGCACGTGCTTTGTCTGGGAGTATTTGGTGTGGACAGAGCTGGAAGTTTTTTATTCTTGGCATAGACTGAACTTGTGGGAATTTATGTGGAAGCTGTAACTCCATGGTTTCAAGAGGGAGCTGTTTGTGGGCTTGGCTATGCCAAGTCACAATGTGCTGCTCTGCGGTGAGAAATTTGGGAGGCCTTTGCTGCTGGGTAGGCCATCACCAGGTGCAGGAATGTGAACGATGCACTTTTTCTACTCATCTCAGTTTTCAGTGAACCTCTTTCGAACGCTCCCGCCATCGTCCAATCCCACAGGCGCGGAGTTTGACCCTGAGGAAGATGAACCCACGTTAGAGGCTGCCTGGCCACATCTTCAGGTGAGGAGGAGGGGGGAGGAGAATACAGATCTGGCATATTTATCTCTAGGAAGTGGAGAATCCATGGAGTGCTAGAGCCTGCCAGCCTCCTGCCCTGCCACCTGGCTGCCTCCCCCCAGCAACTGAGGGCTGCTGCATCCTGCGATGGGCCTGCTACCTACCCATGGGTCTGAGGTAGTTTGTAGGCAACATGGGCAGCAGGACCATCTTGGAAACAGGCTATAGGCTCTGTGCAACATTCACCTGTAGATGACGACAGTCCCTCATGGCACTGAGGTAGGCTGAAAGCCTTACAGAGTGTAGAGGGAGTTTTGCCAAATGCAGTATTTTATTCCCCCCCTGAAGGCCCAGGAGCCTCTGGGCTCAGCAGCATTAGAAGCTGGCGCCCTTGTCTGCTTCAGCACTCCTCTCATCCTGCTCTGAGAGGCATGTGGAAGGAAGAGGACTGCTTAGTGCTGAAGGAAAGCCTGTGCTGGCAGGCTCACCTGCTATCATGTCTCACTTGCACTGAATGTAATTCAGTTGTGTTAACTGGCAGCAAACATAAGAGCTGAAGAAGTCAGGGGAGGGAGGGGGAGGGTAAGGGGGCCAAAGATCTTTTAGCTGGGTTACTTGTCCTGGCAAAAGGACTTTATGACAAACCAGGTGAAAAAAGGATATGAAGGCAACGACAGATGTGGTTTAGCAGCTCTCCGAAGTAGAAACTGGGAAATAAGCTTATGAGGATCTCGCCAAGCACCTGCACAGAGATGGTGTCAGTCAGACAAAGGCAGAACAGGAGCTAATTGTTGTGAAGTGAAGCGAACAACACTGAAAGGAAGTAGGGTGCAGTACTGCAGTAGTGCAAAGTGGCTAACCACTACTGCGGCTGATGTAGGGATGAGAGCGCTGGTGGGAATGGCACATCAGGCACCAGGGTGTGGTGAATGCTGGGGAAGATTTGTTTCTTGCAGAGTGAACTCAACAGCAGCCATCACAGATTCATGGTAGTGGGTCTGCTGCTGAGGTTTGGTCATCACCTCACTGTTCCTGTGTTGTTGTCCTTGGCAGTTAGGCACAGGCTGTGCATGGGTGACCCCACAGCTCTTTCAATTCCAAAGTTAGACCCTTGGGGTGCAGTGCTCTTGTCTGGCCTGTTGATTTTCAGCTGTACCAGGCAGAGTCCTCCTGCAAGGGCTAGTCTGCTCCAGGGCTAACACTAGAACCAGAAATAACTGTTTCAACACTGGCTACCTTCTCAAAGGCAGTAGCTTTCACAGCCAAATGTGACACAGAGTGCAATGTGTGTGGCTTAGTGGGGCCAAACCAATCTTGTGACAATCCCCTGGAGTCAGAGGACCCAACATGTTTTCCTGGGGCACATCTTTTGTCTTTGCTTTTCTGTTCTTACTTAGTGAGTCTCAAAGCCTCTGCATGACCCGTTGTTTTCTCTTCTGGAGGTTTCTATTCTCTATCAAGACATGAGCTGAATATGGGAGAAGAGTTTCTCAGGGCTGATCTGAGTGGGTGTCTGTTGTCTTTGGTAGGACCTGAAATTATAAGATACCATGCAGACTTGGGCAGTTACCTGCCAATGGTGCTCTTGCCCATTAGAGCAGAAGCAGCTGAGTTGATCCCAACAGGTAGTAGCACAGATTCCCATGTTTTCTTTGCCACTATTCAGGCTTCCCAGCCTTTCCCTGAACCCTTAAGAGAAGAAAAACATGTAAAATATGAGGTAAGGTGTTACTTCTTTTAAAATGATCTCCCTCTCTTCCCCCGCAGCTGGTGTACGAGTTCTTCCTCCGTTTCTTGGAATCGCCCGACTTTCAACCAAACGTAGCCAAGAAATACATTGACCAGAAGTTTGTACTATCTGTAAGTAATCTTAGTCCCTGCCACTCTGCACCATCCTTTTGAAGGATGTGCGGCAGACATYGGGCAAGGCATTATGTAGATAGCACAGCTTTGTTGGCAGGTGCTCGATGATGGTTTTGTTTGTTTTATTCTCTCTGTCTTTCTCTCCCTCCTGTGTCCTTGCTTGAAAGAGCAGCCAGAATGGCTGAGCAGAAGGAGCAGGGAAAGAATGTGTATGAGTTGTAGTCTGTGAAACTCAGCACTCAATGTACGGGTGGAGAAGGGCACTGAGGGCCTAGCAGGGGAAGTGCAGGGACACCCAGCTTTGGAGGGAGTCCAGGCCGTCTCTGTGCTTCAGGAGGTGAACAGATGCTGATAGTTCCAGCTTGTGGCTACAGGCCTACATCTTTCAAGGAAGAGATCCCTGTGTTTGAGGTGCTGGAGGTGTCAGCTGGACTGGAAGACCAACCTTTGCAGAGCAGAAACACTGCCCACTGTAGCTTTGTCCAGGGGGGCAGTAAACAAGGTGCTGACGGAATTCCTCTCCCCACAGCTGCTGGATCTCTTTGACAGTGAAGACCCCAGAGAGCGAGACTTCCTAAAGACCATTTTGCACAGGATTTATGGCAAGTTCCTGGGTCTGCGAGCATATGTGAGGCGGCAGATCAACAATATATTTTACAGGTGAGATGTTTCTTGATGGCCCGGTAAGTGAATGGGACAATCCAGCGAGACAGATTGGGGGCACAAGGTTGTGATTCTGATGTTGGCTGTTATTAACCAAGTGACTCTGTCATGTCATAGTATTTTAATAGGGAGCATTCATCTGTGCTTAAAAGCAGTGAGGATTTGACAGTGCTAATTGTCTCCAGTGTACATAGTGAATATTAGGACTTATGGGCTTTAGCTTTTTTGCAGTGATGCTGATCTGGGAGCTGTGAATGGCATACTTGCTTCCAGCCTGCCCTGTCTGTTTGGAGCTCTTTTACTTACTAGGAAATTCCCTGTCTCTGTTGATTTTCCTTCCTTTTGCTTATCAAAATGGATTTGGCATTTTGGCAATGACCTCTCATATTCCTTCCTTTACTTTAGGTTTATCTATGAAACGGAGCACCACAATGGGATTGCAGAGCTGCTGGAGATCCTGGGGAGGTAAGGGCTCTTTTAGAAGTCCAGAAGGCCCCAGAGCATGTGAGACCTTCTAGCCCCGTGCACTGTGTAAGTTGGCAGTGCCTTCCCTCAGCTGTTCCTGCAGGAGCCACCTGTTCCAGGGAATCTCAGTCAGACAAAGCACACAGGAAGAGCACTCTTTGGCCTGCCCATAAATGTAGTGGTAGCATTCTCCCCAACCCGGATTTATCTACTGTTCTTTCAGGCCTGAGCCAGCCCTGCTTGCTCTCTTACGTCAGCAGGCAGTAAGGGAGAAGAGTGCTCCTTCGATGGGTTCACAGTGCTGAAGCAGTTCTCCATAACTTCAACTGCCCTCCTGTTGGGTGATCCTCTTACGCTGCTGTCCTCTTATTGTAAAGCACAAACTTCTGGGACCGGGCTCTCTCTGTGCTGGCCTTCCCAGAGGCTCTGTTTAGTTATGGGATCTGGTGTGAGAAGGCCTGTGCTCAGCCTGGCGCAGGATACAGCCGAGCCCAGGCTCAATCAGAGGCATTTCCCAGCTATGCTTGCAGAGGAATCATGCTCTCACTGAGCATAGTGTGCAGGGTTGAGCCCCAGAAACTGTATTCCTACCGCTGAGTGATTTCTGGAGAAATACAAATGAGAGCTAGGGCAAGCCACTGAGTCTTTGGGGTGAGAGCTCTTGTATTTCTGCTGGGTAAAGACATTGATGAGACTTTCGTTTCTTCTCAGCATAATCAATGGGTTCGCTTTGCCTCTGAAGGAAGAGCACAAGATGTTCCTCATCAGGGTCTTGTTACCACTGCACAAAGTGAAGTCTCTAAGTGTCTACCACCCACAGGTGAGAAGTGCTTCAGATTTTCAGGGCAGAATGTGCAAAAAGCAGGTGTTTAGTCTTGCTTGTAGCGAGGCTATATTGTACAAAATTCTTACTATGAGATGTTTTGAGTTCTGCGCTAGTCTCTCATATAGTGATCTGTCCCTGTCTCACAGTTGCTGGGCCTGTTTGTGTGTGTGTGTGTGTTACATCGCTGGCTGATAGGAGGGTATCCTGCTGTGTCCTGCTGGCCTGACTTTCTGGCCTGCTGTGTCTTTTGGTCCTGGAGACTTGTATCTGGATCGTACTGAAACCACAGAGAGATAATTCTGAGCTCCAGTCATCCACCTGTGTGGGTAGTATAAGCATCAACAGATAGCAGTTGTTGAGATATGCAGAGAAATCAGTGTGCTGAGCATTTAGCCTAACAGGGAGATTAATTTCTTGCCCTTTAGTAGTCATAATAGAGGAGAGGATCAGGACTCGGCCCAAGAAGTTAAAAATAAATAAATAAATAAAGTAAAGCTTGGAGGCTGATCAGTGATGTCTGCTCTCCTGACCTTGTTTTTTGGGGGTTGGGCTTTGTGATGATCCAGTTTGTTCTCACCTGTGCATGCAACTGTGCTTGCATTTGAATGTGTTTGCTGCAGATTGCTCTAGGTGGTTCAAATTTTACTCCTTTAAGCTGTGCGCATGTCCTAAGGCTCAGTTCCTGTTGACTTGGTCTTAGTGAACCTTCACTTACTGTCAAAAGAACTGGATTTCTTTGGAGCTGCAACTGTCTGCTCATCACACACGTAACAGAGGGCCTTGTGTGGCTTCTAGGCAAGCCACAAGCTCCAGTACACTTGAGGAAGCTCTAATCTTGCCCTGCTCTTTCCTACAGTTGGCCTACTGTGTTGTGCAGTTCTTGGAGAAAGACAGCAGCTTGACAGAGCCGGTGAGTAACCATTATTAATGTCTGTATGTCAGTTGTGTCCCCAAGAGCTTCGCAGCTTCCTTAGAGTGCAGCAAGGGCAAAAAGAGCCGGAGAGCCTGCAAGCCACCTGGATTGTTCACTAAACTTGCCCAGTGCCCTGCAAATGGGTGCTGACCTGCTTTTCCAGCCCTAGGGCAGGAAGGACCGTGCTGCTCATGTGCAAGCCTTTTGTGTTCTCTCCTGAAAGCTTCAGGAAGGTGGATTATGATGTTACTTTGTGCTTCAGATCTTGGGGTAGCAGAAGGAAAACTATACGAAGCCACTCAGTCGGGACAGGGCTTTCAACTATCGACAGATTCTGAAGAGACAAAACAYGCGGCCGTCTGACCTCTGAGGGAACCAGTGTGATCTATCAGGGACTCCAAAATGTCACCCCAGACTGCCAGACTTGGCTGAAAAACTGGGGTGAGGTTAGGAACTGGGACCAGGTGGTCTATTTGGGCAAGCCACTCTTCTTTGGTCAAAGTATTCACCTTCCTGCTCTAGCATCAGTATGTTACCTCTGTGGTGTTAAGGCACAGCATAGACACATTTACCTTCAGGACATAACACTGTGAATCAACAAGTTCTAAAATGTGTGAGCGATGTAAATGGAAGCCTTGGTGTAGTCCGGTTAATGGTGCAAGGCCTGCAGCACTAGCCAGTCTATATTTTGGCTTGGCAGAGGGTACAAGCAGGAGACAAACGTTTCTCACCCACTGCAGGACAGGAAGATAAGTTTGTTGAAAATGCCTTCTACAGAGTTAAGCTTTGTAGCCTCCAAACAGCAGATGGCCATAGAACGTGTGCTTGTGTCAATGTGGCAGGGAGCACGAGAAAGTGTTTGCATTTTAATGAATAACACTAGCTGGGGTTGTTCTGTTCTGTGGCTGAAATGCGTGCATTCGAGGTGAGCCTGGCTGTGCTCAGTGGAAGCTGGTCAGCTGTTGTCAGCTTTCTGGCTCCACAGCTCCGACATCAGCAGTGCTGAACCAGACCTCCTTACTTTTCTCCTAGATTTGGGTCCTCCTTTTCCTATGTTCTTAGAAGCCTGCTCTGAAGCAAATTGCAGAGAGTAGCTTCCTGATCACACTGAGTACTTCCTGTGACTCAGGCCCAGGGGCCTCCTGCCAAAGCACTTACTGTGGGGTGAGGGATGGGAGAGAAACAGAATCTGTCAGTGCTTCTGAGGTTCATTTTGCAACTTCTTCAAACAGCAAAGCTTCATAGCTCATGACTGCTTACTGTGTTTTGGTTATTGACCTCCCTGGATTAGAGACCCAGGTCTGGTTTGATRCTTGTGAATACCAGTGGGATGACCCAATTTCATTATCTTCAGTGGCCATTGCATTAGGTCCCAACCAGACAGATCAAGGCAGTATTGCCACAGATTGTGTCTCGTTGAAGTGGAAGCATCCTGCTGTGAACGTTTTGAGTAGACTCCTGATGTAGCGGAGGCTGTTGAAGTCCTGAAGAATTACAGGGCTTGTGCATCAGCAATGAATGCTCTGAGAACACTAGGAGAAGTTGCCACTGGCACTGGAAGGAGACCAGATCGCTCACTGGGTCCGAACCCACTTAGAGCATACCTCCCAGCAACTTGCTCAGCAAGGCTCAACATGGTAGCTGTTGCACTACAGCAATCTGAGCAATTGCCAGGTGAGCAAGGCATCAAACATGCTCAGTAATAACAAAGACAGACTTGACACAGCTCGCACCACCTTAGCTGTAGGAGAAATTGCCTCTGAGTCACTGAAGCTAACTCCTGCTTGAATGGCAGATCTGAATAATGACAAACACTGCAGATGCCAAACTGCTGGCTGCTCAAGCCTTGAGTCG
Source organism: Rhea americana (assembly GCF_003343005.1). Taxonomy (NCBI): domain Eukaryota; kingdom Metazoa; phylum Chordata; class Aves; order Rheiformes; family Rheidae; genus Rhea; species Rhea americana. The sequence goes on from NW_028186562.1 coordinate 244,196, forward strand.
ATGGAAACATAGCGCTCAGATGTTCCTGATCTTTCTGTTGCTTTGCCCACTACTGTCCCTCCACTGCGAACTTCCACTCCAGTGCTAACTTCAAGATCAGCTTGCTAAAGTACACAGAACTTGAGAGAGCGGCTCTTACCACCAGTTTTGTCTGCAGTTCACATGGAGTGAACTTTTCTGTGAATGCCATATCAATGGCCCTAGCAGAGCAAAGGTATTCAGTGTCTTGAATCCTGTTTTTGACAGTGCCTGGAAGCAGAAGGGTAGGGAAGGAAGGAGGATTTAAAAAAAAAGATAAAATCGAGTGAAGTATAGCCCTTCCTCTGGTAGATTTTTCAGTGTCTTTTAAGCAGTAGTTTAAAGACTTCCTCAGACAGAAGTTGCATTTGTACTGCCAAGTTTAAACATCACCACTGGGTGTAGCCTCCATAAATTGTCTAATCCCTTCTGGAACCCATTTGGACTTTGTCTCCACCAAATCTTGTGYGAATGAGTTCCATAATCAGGTACTTTTTTGTGAAATGTTTATTTCTTTTTACTTGTCTTGAACTTGTCACTGCATTATTTATTGGGTGCTCCCTGGTGTTCAAGTTCTGAGATGTATTGGATAATGATTCTCTAGTCACATCCAATTTCTGATTTTTGTTGGTTGATCTTCCCAAGCTTGACTGATTGCTGCTCTGCGCTGTCTGTCAGCTCCTGCCCGCTTTGGCTTGGGAGCCTTCCTTTTTAGCCTGTCTTTGGAAGAAATTGCTTCTAGGCTTTGTGAATGCAGCAAGTTGTCAGAACAATTGCAGCCTGGGCTGCCTTGCTCTCCTCTGCTTTCTTCCCTGGGAACCTACGCTGGCTCTCTGAGAATGTTCTCTTTGCATCTGTTACTTTCTCTCCCCTGCTGTTGTGACCAAACCTTTAAAATCTTACTTCATAGCTGGTGTTAACTTTAGACCTCTGATGTTGTATGTGTACCCCTTATGCTCAGGTGATCGTGGGCTTGCTGAAGTTCTGGCCAAAGACTCACAGTCCCAAGGAAGTGATGTTTTTGAATGAGCTAGAGGAGATCCTGGACGTGATTGAGCCCTCTGAGTTTGTGAAAGTTATGGAGCCCTTGTTCAGGCAGTTGGCCAAGTGTGTCTCCAGTCCGCACTTCCAGGTGGGTTCCAGCTTGGGGAGGGAGCGGGGCACTGACTTGCACCCCACTTGGCATGTGAAGGTGAGACTACAGTTCTTGAACTTGTCTTATGAGTCAGTGGCATGTGGAGATGTGACCAGGGTGACTACTAGGGGTGAAATGTGGTGGGATCAGTGAGGTTCCCCCACCATATAACAAGCTTATCCAAAGTGAAAAGTAGGCTAATTTTGAGCTTTGAGTGCACTCCATCCTGCTGCACTGTGCTTTCCAGCACCATGTGCTACAGCAGCCTGAAGCTGGAGCAGAGATGCTGTACCACCTCCTGTTTTGGCTGGCAGATGCTGCAGAGGAGATCCATCCAGCATCACCATGTTGAGTAAAATGAAGCTGGCTGCAGTATTGGAGTGAGGCCAGCCAAAGCTGGAATGACAAAGCATCTTCTCTGCTTTTATTAATCTGGTGTAGGTGATACCAAGTGAGGTATAGTGAAAACACCAGAAACTGCTGCTTCTTTCCTTGCTTCCACTGAAAGGAAGATGACTGTAGTACCAGGCTAAAAGAATCTCCTTGRCTGGTAGTCTTGGGGTTTAAAGTCTCCAGGGTAGAAGGACCTGCTAGCAGCTCCTAGAAGATGTTCTTGGCCTACTGCTTTAGGCTGACATGAAGAATGCTCTGGAAGAAGATATACTGCTTGCTGGTGAAGCACAAGGCTGACTCAGGTATGGGTGGGGTATTAAATAGTGACATATCCCTTCCCCAAAGTGAGCTTGGCTGCACAATGAGGCAGATAGACATCACATGCCTTTTGATACAGAAAGGTGTGCAGTCATTTATTTAGAAGCCAAAAATGAGGTCACTCATTTTTGAAAAAGATCACTATTTCCTGGAAAGAGTGACTCTGGAAGGGATGTGGGGAGCTTGATAGGAACTAGCTAGATGTAGATTCCTGGTGTGGTGCTGGGAACCAAAAGGCCAACGTGACCTTTGAATTTGGAAGTACAGTAGGGAACTAGGGATCTGGAATAGAAAAGAGCAAAAGCTAGAGGAAAGAAATCCTGTACCCCAGAGCAGTCCTTTTCTGCTGCCAGCTCTTTCAAAACAAGACTGAAAACCTGGGCAAGATGCAAACACTTCACAGCCTRAGGGAACAAATCCCAAAGGCTTCCCATACAACAAAGCTGAACAGTCTGTGTCTGCAGCTTGACAGAGAGCAAGATAGGAACTGACTTCTTGGTAAGCCTATGAGTGCCTTAGGAGAGAGGTTTCTACAGATCAGTTGCCTGTTAATCTAGCAAACAAAGGCTTGAGAAGATCTAATGGCTGGAAACCAAAGCTAGGTAAGCATGAACAGGAGATGAGTTTCACTTGGTCTACTCATGTGCAACAGTATGCTGAGSTGATGAAGTGAGTTCTCCAACAACTGAAATATAAAACTGGGACTAGATGTTGCTCTTCCTAGGTTTTTGTTATGTCATCCTTAAGTTAAGGCTAAATGCAGAAGAGTTGACCCACTAGTTTGGTGATCTGCATTACCCAGATTTCTGGTTAAATAGGAGGAATTGTGCTCAAATGTATCACTACGTAGAAACCTGTTAGACTTGTTTGACTTGTTAGACTTGTTAAAACAAGATGACTGCCCCCAAGGTTTTCCATATTTCCATCCACTTTCTTCAGCCAGGGTGAATTGTGGGCCTAGTGACAGAAGCATGCTCCAAAGTTCAGGGAGATGGTGTGTTGTGGAGGAGGCCAGGTAGGAACAGAGGTCCCCAGAGGCCAGTCTGAGGAAACACGGGATGCTTGGAGCTAATCTCCACTACAGTCTGAAGTGGATGACAGTGTTGTGCTCAAGTGTTGTGCAAATGGCATGGGAGTCATCAGTATATCAAGGTCRTGACGCTTCCCCAGGAAAGCAGGAAGAGTTTGGCAAAGGCCAAGGGAAAAAAAGTCAGAAGGAATGAATGGCCATGCCAAAGGTGAGATCAGCCCTGCTGCCTGAATTGCAGGGAAGCTGTTACCACTTAACCAAGCGGTGGTGGGCTCTGGGCTCAATACTGTGCACGTTGTCTGGGTGCACCATGAAAATTCCTAGAAGAAACCTCTCCAATGATGGGTTTCCCTCCCACTGCAGGTGGCAGAGCGAGCACTGTACTACTGGAACAACGAATATATCATGAGCCTGATCAGCGATAATGCAGCCAAAATTCTGCCGATCATGTTTCCAGCGCTCTACAAGAACTCCAAGAGTCACTGGAACAAGTARGTCTTTCTGCATGCCCTGACGCTTGCTGCGCATGCAGAATTGCTTGGCCCACCGATGCTCTCGGGGCATGCAATACAGTGCAGTGCTTGGTGTGGAGCCAGAGGGGATGTGACAAATGTGACAAGTACCATGATGGGGGAGAGCAACAGCAGACTGTAGCGGCTGGCGTCTGCAAGCACCTCGGTGGTCAGCTGATGCGAGGCCCTTGGGGCTACTGAATCTACTCAGAGTTTGATACCTGCGTATCTCTAGTGCTGCAGGTCTCAAGGTATGTTGTAGGTTCTCGAGCAGTTTTCTGGCTGCTCGCAAATTAGTAGTCACCCACTTGTTCTCCATGAGCAAAGACCTTGGCTAGTGCAGTGCCTGGCCACACTCGGGTGCAGGGAGTGTGGAGAAAGCAGAACCAATCAGGTGGATGTCCCATGCCGAAGTGCCTCCTGCATCCGCTCCCTCCGTACTAGTCTGTTGTATGGTTCTCCCCTCAGCACCCTACTAGCCTTTCTTCTGACTGCTTGTCCAGTTGATTCCTTGCCTGTTTAATTAAAGTTGTAAAACTCCTTTTCTTTTGATGAGTTAGCTGGAAGTAAGCAGGCTACAGCTGAGAGCCTAAAGTCTTCCAGCAAAAATACAGGAAGACACACACCTTTCCCCCACCCCAACCTGTATTCTAGAGGATGGGAAAAAAGGCAAAATAGTTATGTCTAGGGAGATGGGGCCAGGGCCTAAGAGTGTATTTTGATAGCAGAGGCAGAGTTGTGGGGTGAAACTCGTTCGGAGACTGCTGCTCTGTTGTCTCAGTACTTCCTTCCCTTCAGTACGTCAGGAAGCACAAACTTGAGGCACCCGTCGAGGATGCCCTAAAGAGTGGGGTGAATGTATTAACCTCTCCCAGGCAGAGCCTGTGCTCTGTCATCTGTGCTGTCTCTTGCTCCCCAACCCTTTTTGCTTTTGCTCTCTCGCTCCCCAACTCTTTCTGTATCTCTTGCTCTCTGCTGCTCTCTTTTTCTCTCCTTTACTGTCTGTCCTGCACTTTTCAGCTGAGCACTCCCACTGTGTACTCACGCGCTTGCTTTCCCTGCTGTGTGCTTTTGGGCCCATGCGCTCTCCACCCGTGCTTTTTCTTGCTCATTTTCTTGTTCAGATGCTTGCTCTGCCTCCTTTTTTTCACTTGCTCTCTTTCAGACGTGGATGGGCTTGCTCTCCCCCACTCATGCTCTTTTGCTGGTTCACTCTTGCTCTCTTCGACACTTTTTTGCTCCCTTGCTTTCCTGGGCTTATTCTTTCATGTGTGGACTCGTTTTCTCTGCTCACTCACTTTCTTCTGTGTGTTCTTCCTCAACTCTTTTTTACTCACTAGCTTTGCCACTGTTCACTCTTCATCTACTTTTTTAAAAAATAAAAAGCAAACTTTTTTTTTAAGCTCACTTGCTTGCTCACTCTGCCACGCTTGTTTTCTCGTGTGTGGGCTCAGTCTCCCCTGCTCTCTTCTTTGCTCACTTGCTCTCCCCTGCTTGCTTGCTCTGCTTCTGCTCTCTTTCTTGCTGGCTCTCTTGCGTTTCCTCTTTCATGCGTGGGCTCCCATGCTCTTTTTTGCTTCCTCACTCTCCCCTACCCATGTGCTTTTCTTCACCCGCTCGCTCTCCTGCTCACTGTTGCTCCCCTGCCTGCTCGTGCTTCCTGTCCCTCTTTCCCGTGTGCTCTTTCCCTCCCTCCCTCCCCGCTCTCTTTTTCTCTCCCTCTCTTTTGCACTGCCGCTCCCCGGCTCTGCAGCTCGTGCACTACGTGGCCCCGGTGCTCTTGTGCTCTCGCTTCCCCGTGCTCCCTGCCCCTGCTTTATCTCGCCCCCTCGCTGACGTGCTCCCCTCGCTCTTCCATGCTCTCCCCGTGTTGTCTCATGCGCTCTCTCCTTTGCTTGTTCTGGCCTGTGCTCTCTCGTGCGTGCTCTTTTGTGCACTTTCTCATGCTTGCTTGCTCTCTTTCTCACTCCTTTCTGGCATGTTCTGCCTCTCCTCTCTTTTTCTCCCTCTCTTTTTTGCATTCGCTCGCACATGCTTTGTGTCACATGCTCTTGTCGCGTGCTCTCCCTAGCTTTCTTTCCTGCTCTCTTCCGTTCCCTCACGAGATTCCTGCATGCGCTTTCCCTCGCATGCTCGTTTGCTCTCGCGTGTGCTCACCCTCTTGCTGGCTCTCTTTCGCTTGGGCTCTCTTGCGCTGGGCTCCTTGCCCTGCCTGGTCTTTCACTCTCCGTGGCGCTCGCTCTCTCACACGCTCACTCTCTTGCTCTCTGTTTCACTCGTTCCAATTCTCTCCATCTTTCCTAATTTTCTCTTTTCTCTTTTGCTCTCTTTCACTAGTGCGCTCTTGTGCTCTTTTCTCGCTTGCTCTTACGCTCTCGCATTCTCTCCTCCCATCTCTCCCACTCTCTCCCTTCCCCACACTCTTTTTCTCTCCCCTCTCTCCCTCTCCAGGGATTGCTGATGTGAAGGTGGCTTTTCTTTTGAGGTGCTCCTTGTGCTTGTTCCCACTTGTACGTGGCTATTGAGTACCTGTGTTCTGGACAACTTGGTGACAAAGCTCATAAGTGAACAGTGTTGGGCAGTGCAACAAAGCCGTCGTGTATCGCAAGATGAACAGTGTGATGCCTGAAAGCTAGATGATAAAACCCTCTTCAGAACAGTCTTGAGCAGATCCCTAGTGTCCTTCCTCTCTAGTCTCTGACCACAAGAAACAGCAGTGTGAAGGCCTGTTTCCTGACTGCAGCCATAAGGAGCGCARAGAGCGCCACATGAGGGGCTCTCTCTCTCTCCTCTATCTCTTCTTCTCTGTGCCATCATCTAAGGTCCTGGGTTTGTGGAGGGACATTTGTGAGCTAAAAACTGGGACAATGCAGAATTCTTTGGTCATGTTGCTGTAGTATATGAGTTGCTGTTGCTGCTGGCTCTTGTATGTGCTACCGGAGCTATCTGAGAACCTGGCGGATACCACTGTGACTTGTTCTGCTGTTCTGATCTCTTTGCAGGACAATCCATGGGCTGATCTACAATGCGCTGAAGCTGTTCATGGAGATGAACCAAAAGCTTTTTGATGACTGCACACAGCAATACAAGGCAGAGAAGCAGAAGTGAGTAAGAGGTTCTTGCCAAGTGATTTAAGCTCATCCTGKAGTCTCCTTGGGATACAGTAACAGCTGGTAGATGCCAGCAGGCAGAAGGGAATTGGAAAGGCAATGCAAATCACTGTCAAAAAGGAGGATTCCTCAGAAATGAGTAGGTGTAGGGATGAGAAGTAAAATGTGATATGAAGGTTAGATCAAATAAAAATCTTCTCTGCAGAAGCACATAGCTGGGAAAGGAGTAGCTGAGTTTGCTGGGTCATGAGGAAATAAATTGCGATGTGGAGGATGTAGAGTTTTGCACAGAAGCCTATGCTCTGCCTCAAAAATATTTACCAGCTTGTGTGTGTCCTAGTGACCCCAGTGGAATTCCTGCTGCTTTTTGAAGAGTCTTTTCTGCAGTAGGCATAATACATCTTTCACCCCACAGGATGCTTTTGATTTTCCAGGAAGAATAAGACCTAGAATTTCAAAGAGAAAATGATGGGAATAAATTCTTAGCTCAGCAAGTGCCTTTGCTACCATGATGTAAAGAGAAGTAATCTTACTTATTCTGCTTGCTTGCATTCATTTTGGTGATCAGATGACTTGGTCTCAGTGAGCTGAATCAAGTACGAAGGAAAATTTTCACTTTCTGGGTCAGTTTTCTGCTGGCTTAATGAACTGAAATACCRCTTCTCACATTCCTTGGTGAGCTGGGGCTGCCAAACGAGAGGAGGTGGGAAGAGCAGGATTACCCTGTTGGCAGTGGGGAGCCGTTAGAAACATTCAACTGTTTTGTGAAAGAGCAATAAATAGCAAAGCTGAGAATGTGAATCAGAGCTCGGAGATGGGTAACCTGCATAAGGAGATGTTGTTACATCTAAATTGGCAGCAAGAAAGATCTTTTCTTTTTTCCTGTTCTAGGGCATTTATCAAGCCCACCTCTAGGCGTTCACGTGTATTTTAAGTCAAAGTGATAGCACTACTTACTGTGAGGTCCGACCGGTGTTTCTCATCAGAAGCAATCCTCCCCCCAGCTGCTTACACCTGTGCTGAGCTGTTGAGGGTGAGACTCTTCCCAGGACTGTGTGGCTGGTGTAGGATTGCTCTGGAAAAGCTCAGCAAACCAGTTAGATCTCTGAGAAACGAATGGGTAGAGCTGTACTGGTTTGTGCTCTGGTTAAAAGATTACAATTCTCTAGTGCCGCTGCCTTTCAGGCCTCGGGAAAAACTTATGTTGGGTTTTGGTCAAGGATATACCTTTTGCTATTGTAGCTAACCAAGTTTGGTAAAACATTAATTGAAAGCTTTTTGCAGGGAGGGTGTTGAGGAGACACAGAGGTGGAGATATCTTTTAGCAGCTGATTGTCAAGAAAACTGTATCTACTGTGAGCGTGATGCTGGATTCCCCAGCTGAGCGGGGTTTCCCTGCCCCAGCAACRCACCTAAGGAAGCCTTTATGGGCCTCTGTGCTAAGAGGGAAAATGAGACTGGTGGTAGCACCTCCTCACCAGCTCTTCCTGGCTTGAGGAGTRTGAAAAGGCCTCTCTCTGAAGAAGGGAGGCTGGAGGTGGGAGGGAAAGTAGATTGCGGAAGGTCTGCTGGAGAGGTGGGGAGCCTGAGATGGAGATTTGAGGGTGACAAGGGAGGGGAGACAAGGCCAGGCTGGGGAAAGATGGAAAAAACATAGTCAAGGAGTGTGGGAGGGAGTAGCTGGTTGGGGCAAGGTGTCGGAAAGGAGATGGAAACACTGGGCAGAGGTACAGTGAGAAGGGGGATGTTCTTGTCAGTGGATGGTGGGAATAGAATAGAGCAAGGCAACAAACTGGAGGAGGAGGAGGTGGGAGACCAGGGCTTTTTTGGGGCAAGGGGCCTGGGAGTGGATGGGATGTGGGACAATGATGGAGAAAAAGAGAATGTGCTTGGGAGGATGGATAAAAACCTGGGTTTGCTACAGCAATGTGTCTCCAACTTCTTTGCTCAAGTCCATAGTGGAGATGTCATCTCCCTCCGTGTCTTTAAAACTCTTGCAATACATAAGCAAGCCTACGTATTGCAAGAGTTTTAACTGTATGTTCTAGAGTTTAACGGAATAAATACTTCATTGCTAAAATGAAGGGGGTTAGAAAAAACATGTTTKGCAGGCAGGAGAAAATGGTGTTTAGTAGTGTCTCCCCTGAGGAAGGTGACAGTTTCATAGCTGAGGAGTCTGACTTGGAGCTGGGGATACCGTTTCTGCACTTGCCGTGGCTGCTGGCAGAGTGCTGTGACCTGTCCTGACAAGAGCAGGTCCTGTCGCTCCACAGCTGATTTCATCTGTCTCTCTGGTAGAGATCACTGTGAGCCACAGCCTGCTGCGGTGCTGTACCGTGACGTGGTGCTGTGGATTTTCAGTTGATTGCCATTTCCTWTTCAAACACAGAGGCTTAAGCAGAGTAGAAGTACTATTTATTTCTAATTGAAACTGTTGAAGCAGCGAAGTTGAGTGTCCGAGTAGTAAAGTTCCTAAGGCTGTGGGAACCTTGGCTGGATTGTTGCAATGCAGGATCAATCTTTAATTGCATGATATCCTGTTTTTTTTTTTTTCCAGAGTACCTCTTCCTTAATCAGTGAAACTGGGATGAGTTTGAAAAGCAGCAGCAGCCTCTTTAGTGTAGACAAAAAAGGAGCAGAAGAGCTGTATAAAACCTTTAAGAGGTCATCCCAAGGGGCCACCAGAGATTTTGTGCTACGAACTAGAAAGCAGCAGCTTGCAAAGACTGCACATGTGCACAAAGCCAGTAAATGTGAAATGATGGAAAGGAAAGATCTTGTGGACACAACTAGGCTTCGACCAGGTGTTAAAAAGCCTGCTCAGAAGAGGATTAGCCGTAGTTTTAATTGCTTGCCATGCCTATGAGTGACATGCCAGCCAGGCCTGCCAGTGCTGCTCCCCTTGCTGCGTAGCCACAGCTGTTGGTGCAAGGCTGGGCATGGAGAGCCAGCCTGGTTCTCCAAGGTGTATGTGGAGGGTCTCTGTTGTCCAGTGCAGATGGACTGACTGCCTCTCGCTAGTCATCCTGGAGGTTTTGAGGATACTTGGATTATCAGAACCCTTTGGAAAATAGTAAGGAGGTTGGAGCAGATGATTAGTGTCTTCTCCTGAATGTGGAGACTGCCTGAGTGGGAATCACTGGGCCTTGCCCTTTGATGGACAAGCAATCCCTGCTCTTTTATGAAAGGTGCCGGGGCCTTGAACCCTACCTTTCAATAAATGTGTTGTCAGCATGCCCTGTGGCTCACCCTGACCTTTGTGACAGCTCTCTATGGTGGCAGCCACCTCATCTCCTTCTGTCTCCTTCCATCTCCATCACCTCCCAATATAGTTCTTTCCTAAACGACCTGCCAATATAGGGCCATAGTGGCTTCATCTCACTGCTTGTGACGGAATCAGGAATGAAGGGAGCTGATGAGGTGAACGTCACCTAGGACGCAGGGCCAGGAGGGCCTTGATTAGCTGCTCACATGGACTTGGCACTGTCTCTGAGGCACTGCTGTCCACAGTGTCTCCGGAGAAGTAGGGTACTCCAAAAACTCACATGGATAAGTGACGTTCTGTCAGATAAACTGCAATGAAATGTCCTAGTGTAGGAGGTTAAGCCAGTCTGTGAGTTATGAGGTGGAGAGAAAATTTCCCCTACAGCGGGATGTTGGGCAGCTGTAATAATGCAGTCGAACCAGTCAACATTACATTAATTGAAATAAGGATGGAACTGTGTTTCATTCTTTGGAAGTACCTGTTTGGCTGAAAAGAGGGATCAGAGATGTGAAGCTTTCAGCTTTTTAAAAGCATTTCTCTTAGTAACGCTGGGTTTTCTCATTGTAAGTTGAACTTTTTACCTTGTCAGCTGAGCACATAACAGTAAGTAACCTAATGGGCCTCAAAATACGGTGAGGARTGGAGGGCCTCCCTGGATGCTATGCAGCATTGCTGTGGTGATCTGGAAGGAAAGAGCTGGTGTTGGAGAAACACGCAGCTGAACAGGCTCGGGGAGCGCCACTTGCTCCCTGTGTACTGGACTGATAGTGTGAGATAGTAAAACCAGCTTTGCTGCAGCCTTCCGTGACGGTAGACGTGATGCTGGCAAGCCAGATGCAACCTTAGAGGGCAGTGACCTTTGCAAAGTGAGGCTGTTAGTGGACAAACATCTCGATCTGCGCTTCCAGTGACGAGACTGGAGTAATGCATATGTTTCCGTTTACCACGCATTAAAAAGGGTGCTGGAGGGGATAGAAGAGAGCTAGGAAAGATGAATGCTAAGCCTTGGTTGCAGTCCCTTGCAGAGACATCTAGAGCTCTATCAGAAAATGAGGTGTGTGTTTTTTGTTGATGTTTTTTTTAATTTATTATTTTTCCCCTCACTGTTCTCCAGTGGTGCAGCTGCTGCTTGAATGCTTGGCAGCTTCATTCTCATTTCTAGCCACCTTTCTTGCATATTTTTTCCAGAGAGTAGGAGGCGAGGTGATTACAGAGCATAAAAGCTGCCTTAGCATGGACGCAAAGAGCAGTAGAGAGACCAGTACCTGGAATGCAGTGCAACAGATTGGAAATAACGTGGAAACTTTAAAATGTAGAAGAAAATAACAAGGAGTGTGGTAGATGCTCTCTGTTTGCAGGTGGAGCTTGGATGCTTTTCTGGAGGGTAACTCCATCCTGGTTGTTGACATCAGTGCTCATGGTTTGCCAGGAGTTCGGGATTTACTGGCAGTCGTGTTGGGTGGTCTCTTAAGGCCTGAAAATCTGTGCCAAGAGTTGTGCCCGAGAGTTTGGCAGCTCTTTGGAGCGCTATGTTATGGCTGGGGGCAGAAGGGAGGAAGTGGGGGCACTTGAGCCCCATCTCTGTTAGAAATGGCAGTTTGGACCTCTCTGCCTGTGTGGGATGTTAGGAAGGAGTATCCAAACTGGTGTCACTGCTTTGCTCTGGAAACTGGGTTCTCGACTCTGCTCCTGAAGCAGGTGGCCAGGGAATGAGTAYCCTGCTGCCGCTCTGTGCTCCAGGGGGGCGTCCCTTCCTCTCGCTGTACCCCACTGTTAGTTAGAAGGTAGGGCGCTGTAAAGGACAGAGCAGTTATTCCACTTGTCTGTGCTCTCCTGCTGTCCCCATGACTGTCCCTGTTCCATCTTCCATCAGTGAAAGACACCCCTTTCCCCAGGAATTCATGCCTTCTCTCTCTCTCTCTCTCTCTCTCTCTCTCTCTCTCTCTCTCTCTGTCTGTCTTCAGGGGAAGATTCAGGATGAAGGAACGAGAAGAGATGTGGCAGAAGATAGAGGAACTGGCCCGGCTGAACCCCCAGGTGAGTAACAGCAGGACCTAGGACAAATGAGACAAAAAAAAATGCCAGGAGCCTGGCTTGTGAGAGCAGGCTCTAGCAGCCAAGTTCAGCCCTGTGCACGCAGCTCCAGTGACATTTTATAGACTGCTGCGTCATTCTGTGAGTGTGTAGTATCTGGTGATAAAATTTTAACCTTTACTTGAGAAATGGTAACTGAAAGATTACAAAATATGGTGATCCAGAAGGCAGAGGAACTCGGTGTGGAAAATACGTATACATATGTTAAATGCTTGCCAGTGTTCCCAGCTTCTGCTTATTGAACCCAAACTGTTCTATTTTTTGATGCTATTTCCCTCCTCACAGGTTCTTCGCTCTTCCTTTTTCATCCATATGTTATTAAGGACCATAAATTCTCCTGAGCCGCAGTGCTTTGGGGACACTGGCAGTATTTCAGCAGCCTGGCCCTTGGCAGCATTAACTTCTAAGGTCACGTAGAGAGCATATGTATTTGTGCTGATCATGGATTCCTCTGCCAGCCATGAGTTAAACGTGCAGGGTGCTGTAGCTCAGTCGGAGGGCAGCAGTAGGGATGGATAGAAGATGACAGAGGAAGGGATGGATAGAAGGAGACACCCCTTTCCTGCCTGTGCACTCCTACTGCCTTTGTGAGCAGCAGAGAGAGTGGCTGGAAGACACGTGCTGGGCTCTGTTAGGATGCTGGAGGAGGGAAGGCTTGGTGCTGGGCAGCGTGCTCACCTCCAGCTGTCTGTGTTGCCTGCAGTACCCCATGTATTATGCACCTCCACCACTGCCTCCTGTCTGCTGCATGGAAACGGAGACCCCAACTGCAGAGGACATCCAGCTACTGAAGAAGACAGTGGAGACAGAGGCTGTGCAGGTGCGTAAGTGCCTCAGATCTTTCCACAGTCCCTCTCAAGCTAGTCAAGGCATCAGTGCAGTCAGTGTAGTGCCCAGCGGTCAGGACTTCCTGCTCCAAGTGCTCTGAAGGTCAGTGCTCCTATTCTGATCCTCTGATTAGAGATCAGGTTGTTACTTGAAGAAGTTCCCGTCCTTCCCACTTGGGAAGAAATGTGAGCAGGGCTTTTCTCTCTGTCCAAGTAGCTTGAGTGTGGCTCCCAGCCTGTTCTGCAGCATGCCCCTGCGTAACTGGGAGCAGCTGGAGTCAGGCTGGGGCAGCTCAGGCTGTGCAGGGCTGCAGAGATCTGTGGCCGGTCCCTGATTCCTTTGGTTTGTTTGTAGATGCTGAAAGACATAAAGAAGGAGAAGGTTTTGCTGCGCCGGAAATCAGAGCTTCCTCAGGACGTCTACACTATAAAAGCCCTGGAGGCCCACAAGAGAGCAGAAGAGTTCCTCACCTCAAGCCAGGAGGCTCTCTGACGGGTTAGGAGCTGGCACGGGAAGCTCTGCCCCATCCCTTCCCCCCAGGGGTCACAGAAATGCACTCGGTTCTCATGTATAACTAAGGAATGAACATGGTGAGCTGTGCCTATCCTCCACTCCATCTGCATTCCCCCCCCGCCCCCCAAGAATAGATCTGGTTTTACGTTGTCCCTTCTCTCTTACCAGTGCCATGTCCTCCCGCTTCTCCTCCTCCCTCTTGCTTCTCCACTTTTTGTGTGTACGTGAAGGGAGCCTGCCTGGCCTGCGATTGCATTAGCCCAGGCAGGAGTCACTTCATTTCCAGCCCCTGCCCAGTTCTTGCTCTGCCCGGGGACCAGAGCCTTGCTGCCCAGCAGGGAGGAGCTGCTCCTCTACCTCTGCTGGCAGGAGGGTGACCTAACGTGGGTGTCAGGATCTGCTCTCAGCTACCTCTGTAAACGGCAGGGAGAGCTGGGCCCCTCTGTAGCTCGTGTCTGAGGGGTGCCTGAGCTAGGCAGAACCACGGCGCGATTCATCTCGCTGACTGCGAAGAGCCTGGCTGGCCAACTTGGCCTGCCGGAGGAAGGTGCCACACACCCCATCCCTGCTGCCCGGCCCAGGTGCGCCAGCCAGAGAGGCCGCGTGCAGCTCGGTGCGCTGCTGCGAGCCCCATGCACGYGTCTCAGTCCTGCCTTCCGCAGTGCTGCCTGCACAGCCAAGCCCAGCGACGATCGGAGGTCAGGCTGGGTTCAGGGCAGGGATGTGTGGCAGAAGGAGCCTGTGAGGGCTCCGCTGTCCCACCGCCCTCCCTTGGGGTGGTGGTGTGCGGTTGGAGAGTCTCACCTACAGAAGAGATGTTCACTTCCACCTTTCTTTTGCCTCCAGTCCCCTGTTCTGTTCCCCTGTCTGTGGAGTGGGGGGGGGGTCTGTGCGTTGCCACCCCTGGGGAAACTGGGTGTAAGCACTACGTACTATTGCTTCTCTCCCCTTAGAGCAGCCTTAGAAGCTCTTCCGTGGGAAAATGATTTCCTTCAGCTGTTTGTGTTGCTCCTTGCTGAGTTGTTTCCGCCCCAGCATCTTGGTAGTCATAGGCCCAGAATTAACTTGACTTTTGCTTTCTTCCTCTATGTGCTCAATTCAAATACTCCTGCAGACCTCCCTTTGTCACTGTGTCCCATCCATGCCTTAGCTCTACGGTGGCTGGAGTTTCTAGGAAGCTTGTGCTGCTAAAGAAATTCCTGCAAGTTAGTGGAAGTAACAGATACGCATCATGGGGTCAGGCTGAATTTATGAGTGTTCAATCATCTCCTCTTTACAATCAGTGGTAGCTGCTACTAGTGAATTGCTTCTGCAGGTGCCCTGAGCAAAATTTGTGTTGCCCTGTTACTTTGGCACCTGCTCTGCGGCCTAAAGTCCTTGTTAGTTATCGCATGGCGCACTGGGGACTTGCTGTGSTCATTTAGCCTTTAGAACGTACTTGCCGATAGCCCAGGGGGCTGTGCAGCACTTGGGTGCTACTGTGATCCAGCTCTCGAGCTTTGTCCCCTGCCTTTCGTGGTGCAGGTTTCAGCCCCAGGCCGAGGTGCCACCTCAGAGAGGCTGGCTTGCAAGAGAGAAGGGAGCCTTCCTTGCTTCTCACCTGCCATGCTTGCTTTTCTTGATGTGTAAGCCTGCAGGGATTTGCAGTGGTTTAGGGAGCTTTTGGGGCCAGTGCTAGTCTGACTGCTGCTTTGCAGCATTGTGGGATGCTGCAGAAGGTCCTGGTGTGTCTTCTCCTTGTCCTCACTAGCAGCCTGCTTCCCAGGTCATAGATTCTTCCCCTGTGATCTTACCACTGGTGTGCAGCATATCTTTCCTTTCTTCAGCCCTGCTGCTCTTAGTTGTTTTTCCTCAACCCAAATTAAGCTGTTGTGGCTTTTTTTTTTCCCCTCTGTGTGTCCTGTACCCACCCTCAGCCCTGTGTAGCTCTTTTCAGCAGAGCTTCTTTCAGTCTGGCCTGTTAGGCATGCCACCATCTCTTAGGAGCAGCTGGCAAGCGTGAGTATATGAGAAATCATAGGCATCACCCAAGCCTCTGCTTCSCCTCTGCTGCGTGCAGTGGGCCAGCTCATCAGGAGATCTATGAAACACCTCAGGGAGGTTATTGCTTATTTTGAACATTAGTCTGAGCTCATGGTCAGCTGCCAATCAATTACCTCATGCCTGGCACAGCATGTAGACATGCACTGGGTAATTCCAGACAAAACACAGGAGTGGCAGACGTCTCTAGGGCAGAGCAGAGACAAAAGATCGCCAAGTGCCATCTGCAGCAAGGCTTGGGGCTGCAGAAGATATTTCTTCCCTTTGCAGTATGGAGTTTTTCCAACCTGTCTGCTTAGCATTGTGTTATAAGCTGCCACCTCATTTTTAAGAGTGCTACGGCCCACGCACGCCCTCGCTAGAGCCCGCTCGCTGCTAAGAGCGGTCGTGTTTCCCTGCTGTGGGCTGTTCCGCCTGCGATAAGGAGCAGACTTCTGGAGCGCAGAGGTAGTCGCCGTCCTTCAGATGGGCTGTCTCCACCTGCAGCCCCCTGCCATGGCCAGAGGAATAGCGGTGAGCTTGTGCCACGCGCAGGGGCAGGAGTGTAATGGATCACAACTACATGCTGTACAGCTTGGATGTTCCCATAGCTTTGTGTGTATTGTTCTGGGTCAGGGAACTTATGCTTAGTACCTTAACATTACTATTAGTTTGCTGCCTATTCATTCCAGTGTCCTGGACATCTAAGAAGGGGACCATGTGAGAAGAGGGGGGAAGTGTGTTAACCCTCTCTGCCACACATACTGCTTATTACGCAGACTTGTGTCTGCCACGCTATGGCTGTCCCTTGCTCCACACTCGGTTTCTAGCATTAGTGCTCATTTCTGCCTATGCCTTTCCCCAAGTCGACCAAAACGGACAGAACTGGAGCTGCCTCTTCCACTTCACACGGCTCCCTCCTCCTGAGGGAACAAGCAAAACTACTGCATTCACCCCCTGGACACAAGTATTAAGCTGCTTACAGTTCATATGTACATATGGTGTACTTTATTTTCAGTAGAGCATTACATAGTATGAAAGTGTTGGATTTTGTACAGATGTCCCTGTATGTACAGAACTAAATAAAACCAATCTCTTGGAAAGACACACTGGACTTCACCTCTGMTGTGCCAAAATACAACTGCTTGTCCTGCTAGGAGGGGCCTGAGCAGAGAGGACTTCTCCAGCACTGACAGCACGAGGAAGATCCCGTGTTTGTGCCACATCAATCCGGGTGAAGCCAGCTGAGCCCCCTCCCTCCACACACACAGGGGTAGGGAAACCAGTGTAGTTACTCCAAGGAGGAGCACCAGGAAGCCAATACGAGGACACCACAGTGACTTACATGCCAGCCAGCGCTGCAAAGAGGAGCAAGAAGGGAAGGCAGACAGCGTCAACGGGAGAAGCAGGACCGTCGCTGTCAGCAAGTCCTAGCGCGGCCCGGCGCCAGGAGAGGCGGCGGGCGCGGGGCTGAGGGGAGGGCAGGAGGGAGCAGCCCCGGCCCCGCGGCTTCGCTCGGGCCTGGGGGTGCCGAGGCTGTGCCGGGCCTGCAGCGCGCGCTGCACCACATCCTTCCACTGTTCCTCGGAGATGTGGCTCGCCCACGCCGGGACGCCCAGGCTGGGCAGCTTCACGCCGGCCATGGTCCTCTTCACCAGCTCCACGTGCTCTGCGGACGCAAAGGCAAGAAACGAGGCGGCAGCTCCGAGGCCGAGCCCCCGCGGGCGCGGGGTGGGCGGAAGGGGCCGGGGGCAGACGCCGCTCGCTACCTGGGTCCATGGGGATGGAGCTGCGGTTGCTCGGCGCGCCGGCGCCGCCTTCCTCCTCCTCCTCCTCCTCCTCGCTGTCCGCCGGGGGGTCGGGCAGGTGCAGCCGCAGCATCTGCAGCACGGTGGGCACCCCGTACCCGCCCCCGCCCGCCCGCCTCGCTACCTGCAGCCGCTCCCGGAGGCCGGGGCCCGGCTCGGTGCGGCTCGGCACCGCCGCGGCCGGCGGGCCCTGCTCGCCGGGGCCCTGCTCCGCTTCCTGGCTCAGCGGCTGGTACAAGTAGCCGCCGCCGTCGCTCTCCTCCTCCTCCTCCTCCTCATCTTCCTCCTCATCTTCCTCGTCGCCGCTCCAGCCCGCCGCGCCGTCGGGGGCCTCCGGCGGCCCCGGCTCCTCGGGGCACACGCGCTCTGGCCCCATGCTCTGCGCCACCGCCATGCACCGGGCGCGGCGCCGCCCCGCCGCCCGGAAGTGCCGCGCCGCCGCACGGCATTGTGGGGGTTGTAGTCCCGCGGGGCAAAGGGAGGAGGGCGGCGCTCACAGCGGACCCCCCCCCCCTCCGCCGCAGCCGTTGGCGTGGCCGCGGAACTACAAGTCCCAGCGTGCCCCGCGCGCGCGCGCGCGCGCGTGGCCGTTGGAGCCCGGCTGCCG
>NW_028186562.1:262090-286371 GCF_003343005.1 Rhea americana
GCCTCCCCGCGCTCCTGCGGGTTTCCTCGGTTTCCACCTGGGCTCGGCTGGTTTAACAGTTATTATTTATTTATTTACTTATTTGACGTTGCCGGGTCAGCCCGAGAGCGAGCAGCGGCTGGGGAGAGGCCGAGGCGCGCGCCGCGGGGAAGCGGCGGCCTTCCGCGCCAAACGCAAGCTCGAGGCCCACAGAAAAAGGGGGGAAAAAAGGGAGAAAAAATTAAAATAGAGAAAAAAATCGCCAAGCGGAGGCAGCACCGCTCTCCGCAGCTAGGGAACGCAGAGATGAAGCGGGGCTCTGGCGCTTGAGGTCCCCAGGGCGCCGAGCGAGGCCCGTCTGCCCGTGCCAGCTCCGCGGCTGTTCTAGCGTGGCCCGGGCGTGAGGCCACGGTGCGAGCGCCCGAGCGGGCGAGTCGCAGTGCCGGACAGTCGGGTAAATGTCAAGCACGAGCGAAGAAATCGCGCCGTCCTCACGCTGCCTCTGACAGTAAGTTGGGCGTGCTTGAAATAGAACTGTCTGTACGGGCTGCCGTGAGCTGCACGGGCTATTTTAAGTGCTGCTAAACCTTGCGACTGGCACCTTTGGGGAGGCAGAGGAGCGAGGCAGCCGCACGGTAGGGGTCTGTTCTCCCGCACAGCTTTTACGGAGGCCGAGGGCTGCTGCGCTCGGGGTGCTGCAGCAGTCCCGGGGGTGATGAAGACGCAGCCTTGGAAAATGCCGTCTGCTTCCTCTGGGGTGTCTCTATCCTGCTCCGGGAATTGAGCAACTTCTCCATAGCAAGGCTAATCCCAATAGCTTCTAGAAGCGGCTGAGGTTTCCTTTTTTGGATGTAGGAGAGGGAGCCAGCCCAGTGAACTCCTTGCACAAAGAAGCGAGTCCAAGAACATAGGTTTTGTTCGAAGATTGTGGTCTGGTTCCGTGCTTGAAGCTTGTCTGTAGCCGCCTATTTTGAAATGATTTTGTAGCTGATTGTAAGGCTTGAAAATAGAAAGTCCGTAGCAAATCAGCAGAGCAGCTGAAAAAGAGATCTCTGACTGGAAAAACTCTAGCTACTATTTTTTTTTCTCCCCAGTCTATGCCACTTTGCTCCAGTGACCACAACAGGTTTGGAAGGTATTCTTGTGGAAAATTATTGAATGTGTTTTCTGGAGGGTTTTAGGTGCCTGTATGCTGTATCAGTAGACTTGTGTAAGGCGCGAGCTGGGACAGTTTGAATGAGGGTTGTTCTGGGCGTTATCTGTGGCATTGGGTGGTTCCTCGTAGGTGCTATATTCGAAGAACGTAGAGCTGACTTAAAGTCTAGCTGTCCTCTTGCATAGCAGTGAAATGTCCTGGGCGAACTGCTGCGTTCCTTTTGCTGGGTGTCAGCACTGATGAAGAATGAGGGAAGCGCTGAAGGATGTCCGCGGATGTTTCTCCAGCTCACAGGCTGGGGAGCTTCTGCCTGTGGTTGGGTGCTACGTCTGCCCGCAGTAATGCGGTTGATAGCGACAGCAGAGAGTGGTCACAGCGTGGCTGTTTTTGCACTGCTTACCTGGAAAGCCTGTACCGGGCTTCGTGATACTGTGCACAGTGGGTGGAGGGCTTCTCACGTTTCTTTTTTGAGTGCTTTTGATTTGACCAGCCTGTGCTTGGTGGCACAGAAACAACTCCTTGCTGTGCCCACTTTATTTCCAGCTGTGGTCAACATCAGGTACTTCAAAGGAAGGACTCTGCAATGGCAGGTGAGGTGCAACCTGCTTTTAGAACTGTTCTTACTGCTGGCAACTAATGACAGGACCTACAGGGTGTCAACCCAAACGTCTCTGCGTTCTGTGCTGGACAGGTGCTTGTCAAACTGGGGAAAGGGAGAGCGTGAATATTGCATGATTGCTGTCTGCCTGAGTGCAAAAGGAATCAGGAAGGTCTGTTATGTTAGTCTTTGGAGCCACGAAGAGGCAACATGCGCCTCGGTGAAAGCCAGCAGCGGCTCAAGCAGAAGCCTGCGCTTCTGCCTGCGAGCCCGCTTAAAGCCTTGCCGCCTCTTCTCCCTGCTCGAAGTGGCGGGGGAAAGCTGGAGATCCCTGGTTTATGGTGAGAGAGGGAATGCCCAGATAGCAGAACATGGGTGAGCGTGGTTTCCTCGGTTTCATTTACTCTAGAAAAATCCTGCTTCCCGTCCTGTAAGAAACCGATATTTATTTGGATGGAGCTGCTTGGCCTCCCTGCAGGTATGTTGCCATAGTTCGTGGGGACTTTGGGGTGCAATTCCAGCTGGGGCAGGCTCAGCGGCTCCCAGGAGATTCCTTGGACCTTTAAGCAGTGCGAAAGCCGCTCTGACGGAGATGCAGCTCCATGTGCGTGGAGGGGCGCGCTCAGCAGGGCTCAGTAACGGGACATACGAGCAGCTCGGGCTCTGTGAGAATCCCTGTGAAGGACAGCTCTCTCCTGCCAGGAGCTGGCGGAAGTAGCGAGAGCTTCTGTGACTTAAACGGTTCAAGCTTAATTTTTCTTCTGTGTGAAAGCGCTTCCTTCGATGCGCCTCAAACGGCAGCTCTCCTTTGCTTCGGTTTGTGATGGAGGGCGCAAAGGCACCAGGCAGCTGAGCCCGCTTTGGTTCTCTCGTGCAGTTTCTCTTGTTGAGGCTTCTGCGTTTATAGCCTCAATCCTCATTGCTGGAGGCAGAAATGAGAAAATGCAGAACATGTTTTGCAAAACTTAATATATAATGATTTTCCCTAACTGTATTATATTGGTTTTACTGTTCCCCACCCCCCTTCCCATCTACAGGCTCTTCTCTGAGTAATCTTTAAAGCTGAAGGACTCTTGAGGTCTGCTGGCTTACAGGAGGTGTATCGGTGCTTCCTATTAGGAAGTCGTCATGGAAAAGAGGTTGGAAAAGGGCATATTTATGTCCTCATTTAGATCCTATAAATTAATACTGGGACTCAAATTCCTGAAATGGAATTTAACTACACATGGGGTTACAGGGCAGGAAGTAAAGAATTTCACCCCGCAAAAAAACTTAATTCGCGCTTGCAGGTAGTGCGGAGGAATTCATAAATTCCTGTGGAATCACAGGAGGAATGGGGAGAGGAGGTGGCTCTAACACATGATTTCAGAAGAGGCAGGGTAGGGGAGAGGCTGAGGCTGGGCAAGCACGAAGGATGCAAAAAGTGGGATGCAGAGGAGAGTGGAGGGTCTTGGTGGGAACACGAGCATGGGGTGAGCAAGGAGGAGAAGAGGTGAACCTGGCCATGACTGAGAAGGGAAGGACACGTGTCCCAGGCTCTTGGCAGAGGCAGGAGGGCATAGTRACAATTTTAGGGTAGGGTTGCGGCCCATGGCAGAAGCAGCAGATGGAGTCTAGCTGGATGGTTTTATAAACTGCTCTTGGAAATGCGGCTCCTGGAGAAGAGCAACTTTTCACAGCAGCTGCTTTAATCTTGTGTTTTATTCTTTAATGTATGATCCTATAAAGATCATTTCATATGTCTGACTTCTGATTATTTTATTTTCTCATAAAGCAAGTGAGTTTTTAGGCGTACCCTGGGTCTGTTGAATCACAGTAAAAAAAAATGCACGTATATATATCCTGATTAATTCTTTCCTGCTTATTATGAAGGTGATACATCTGAAGTGTAAACGCTAACTAAAAGACATGATCATTCCCCCSTACCACCTCAGGTAGTCCGTAAAACTATTTTGCCTTAAAGGTTGGTTATCTGTGGAAAAAGCTTTCAGAGCAAGTTAGGCCTTGTGTAAGACTATAATTGTAGCAAACAATGTTGTGACATTGTTGCTACAGTGTAAACATTGTTTCCTACAGTGTGACAAACAGGAGCTTGAGCTTGAATCTCTGCTGACCAGATAAACTTCTTAGGATGTATAGCTGTAATTTCCTGCATTCATCTCATTAGTCTTAATTATGAAACTGTTCAGACAGGAAAGCCAACTCTTGCTGGTACCAATATATTAACTGAAGGGAAGAACATCCTGACCTGCTAATAACGTATTCCTTGGGAAAACGTCTCCAAATGCGCTCCCAGGAGTGGAGAAGAGTTTTCCTGGCCTTTCTAGCATAAAGGCAAGCTTCTTCATAAAACGTCTGGCCGCCCAACTGTGCTATTATGCTCTTTTATTCCTGGAGGAACCAAGCAGAAAGCTCATTAATAATGCTAAATTTATGCTATTAACCTTCCTGGATCAGGCTCTGTCTTAAAGATGCTGAAAATATTGATACTGCGCTAATAAGCCCACTTACACTGCTGGAAGGGTCTCTTACTAAATCAGTTAACAAGGAAGTAGATTTTGGAAAGTARTATTTTTTTCAGGTGGTAGTTCATGATTGAGGCTAAAACCAGACTTAAATGGCAATATGTGAAGCTTTCAAAACAGCCTAAAAGGTGACTTTGGTCTCCATGGAAGCTCGTCTGTTTTGTAGCTTTATGGAGGACTTATACAAGAGTTGCTGTCTGACTTTAATTTATTTTAATTTTTTTTTTTTTTTTTTTTAAGAGAACTGCTAGAGCTGAAGTTTGGAGTAGTTCTAGATGTACAGGCAAGTATTCCCCTGTAGCAAAGCGAGGCTGTTCCTGTGCTCTGCTGGAGAAAAGTTTGATGTGACCATGCAATGCTTGCTACTCAGACATCCCTCCAGCTTTGTTCCTCAGTGGTGGAGTTGGAAGTGACAAGSGGGTGGGCAGCTGGGCCAGAAAGCGTGCCGTCGTACCGTGCTTAGCCTGGCGATGGCTTGTGCAGTCGCCTGCGTTGCAAGCTGTGGTCTTGCTTGGCTGGTGGACTGGGGAAAGCCTGACAGCTCTGGGGGGTTTCTCTGTGCTTCCATGCGGAGCAGCGCAGCATGGCACTACCCTTTCCTGGTGCGCAAGCTGCTCTCCAGCKGCTTCAGAAACTTGAGAAAAGAGGAAAGTTTGCCTTGCCTTGAGAAAGCATGTGGAGAAGTATTTATTTTCATCATTCTAAGGCATCCCCAAATTTCTTTGTGTTCTGCAGATGTTAAGATTGACAGAGAAGTTTACTGGCAGGTTTAGTTTCGTTCTGCACTGAGAACTGACTGCTATAGTTTGGAAGCCCTTGAACGGTTTTGAAAATTGGATGATTAGCTATATCTTCCAAAGCACTAGAACCAAGCAGTGAAAGAGGGAATTTTCTGAAGACTGGCTGAAACATTGACTTTGCTTTTAGTGACTGTTTTTCACCTGGAGGGAAACTATTAAAAGCTTGGACTGATCTGCTTTTTCAGAAGTGTCAGAGCAGGACTGTGCTCCACTCCCTTAGATCCAAAGAAGCACCTCCACAAAAATCAGCAGTGGTGACTTCTCCAAGAGCTGGCCCAAGCCATCTGTTGGACTTGTGAAGTTTATCTGTTTCTGAACTCAGTTAATATATTACAAAACGTTCATTGTTGCGCCTGAGTTTGCAGTGGGAGAAAGAGCAATTATTCTGATCCTTGCTGAAGAGCTTTTTCCCCAGACCAGGGGGTTTCTGTTCTCTCATGTTTAATTGAGCTGGACCTTGGTGCTCAAACCAATGAGTCCGAACGCTAGTGTTGTAGTGCACCTTCATATCAAGTAGTGCTGGCCTTGTTTGGGTGACAATACCTTCTTTGCATTTCCTTCCCCAGTGGAGAGTAAAACCATCTGTGGTGGGGAAGTAGATGAGTGAGGATACAGCAATGTGACCTTTGTAGCTGGCATTCGCAGTAGGAAGACCTTCGAGGTGGATGATGTTATTTTAGCATGTATCTTTGTTGCAGAGCCAGGTGACGTCTGTGCAGCATGATGGTGGCCTGAGAAGCATGAGGCTGTGGCACCGGGGGCCCTGAAGGCTGGTGGGCTCACGGGGAGGAATGCTACGGTGGGCAGTGCACTTGGAAGGTGGGCCTCGAAGGGTGAACCACGCTGCTGTGGCCGTCGGGCACAAGGTATATTCCTTCGGTGGCTATTGCTCTGGAGAAGACTATGAGACTCTACGGCAGATTGATGTTCACGTTTTTAACGCAGGTAAGAGTGCTGCGTCCTTTTGGTGCATGATGGAATGGCTCCTTGGGCTCAGCTGGCAGCTTTTCTTGCCCACTGCTGCTGGAGAGGGAGATGTTATACTCTGTCGCATGTCTGACTAATTTCCAAAACACTTACCACGTCGATGGGAGCCTCCTCTGTTGTGCAGCCCTGTGCTTTCAGCTTCAGGAACAGGGCACAGAGGGGCTGTAGTTCAGGAGACTGCTATGGGAAAGGCTCACCAGAAGCAACCACAGAGTCAGCAGCTTGTTTCATCCTTTTTGTTGGTTAGTACTGGCTCAAAACTGCAAAGAGAAGCTAAATTTAGTTGAATCAGTTCCTGTGTCCGGTTTGTAGCATGACTGTGCTCAGCCTCCTGGTAACATGGAATTGCCAGTACGCCAAGTCAAATCTTCAAGTTTAAATTCCTGAGCCATTTCACTGTGGTGGCAGCTGACAACTGCTGCTAGCACGGTGGAAGCGGCAGGGCCATGTGGTTACAGTGCAGGCCTGCTGCTTTTGGTGATGGCTAGCCACTAGATATTGTGAAGATTCACAGTGTGGCTCAGCAAAGCAGCTGGAGCTGGAGTTATTTTTGTAGGGTAACCAGTGTGTCAGGAACCAGTTGGAGTCCTCTGTCGATGGAGCACTTCCCTGTAATTAGGCAGGTGGCTAAAAAAACTGCGCAGGTGCTTGGATGGGTCCAACTGAACAGATGAGAAGATGAACTTAAGAGGAACAAAAGCAGAGAACCAGTAACTAGTTTTTGGATGGCATGCCTAAATGCTCTCCTAGCACTTGGGTGGGATGTAGATGAAATTACTTTGTAGAATGTGGTGAATTCGCTGCTTTAGGTCTGAGGTTTGGAGAATATGGTGACTCATGCAGTAGTGGATAAGGTGGTTGGTTTGCACGCAGCCTTTGAGATGATCTGCTTGCGTTGCAGAGGGGAGCAACACTCGGGATCTCACGGATGAAGATACTCAGGTATAGGCAGAGAGACTAGTTTCTCACAGACCGGACAGGCGAGCAACGTAGCTTGTAAAACATGCCAGTAGAGCACAGCTCTCATGGAGAAATAGTGATTAGTGTGCCCAAAGGAACGCTCTTGCATCTTCCTCCCTTCTTACCGCTCCCAAACATTAAAGGGTTACGATACTGCATCCACTGCTTGGGAGGGATGGGGCTGCAGTCACACTTGGCTTTCCAAACCCTTACTCAGCTAGCGCTGTCAGGTTTCAGCGCTAAGGCCAAGATGCCATATTCGATGAGCTAAAGAGCAGGACTGTCTTGTAGGTAGGAAACACACTGTCTAGCTTGAGTTTAGCATGGCTGTGCTTCCTCAGTGGCCTTCTTGCCTCTGTGATGGACACTCACCTTTTAAAATGCCTGATCCTTCCCCTTTTGCTCTTTTGGTATTTCAGGGCAACTGCAGCCTAACTATTTTCTGTTATATTTTTTATCTCCTGGTTGAAAATAAAACTGGAAGCAGTATGCATGGCCAAAGGATTGTGTCTGGGTGCTGTTTTGTAATGGCCATGTAATACTTTCTGTGACTTGCAGTGTCGTTAAATCCTGTAATACATGTTGACTGCTCTGGCTACTACTGAAAATGGCATACAGGCTCCCAAGAAGTAGAACCTGTGATCACAAGAAACTCCTATTAGTAACACAAGGTTAGCAGAGAGATGTCTAACACTAGAGGTGTGGGTGGGGGCAAGGGTCTAGAGTTTAAAAAAAGAAGAAACCAACATGAATCCTTGTTCCTAGGGTGCTACCATGTTGCTTTACTAGGAATGCTGCCTCAAGGCTGAATGATACCGTTGAGTGTGTTCCCTTGCCTGCTGCACTGAACTGCTCTTGGGCTGCCTGTTTGTCTAGCTTTGAGTCTGTTCTTCAGAAATGTCACCAGCTTAAACTAGTTTCTGCATTTGTTATCACCCCTGTGCTTTTCTTTCCATTTTGGATAGGGGTGTTCTGTTTTGTTTAATTGAATGTGCTGTATTCCCCAACCTACTCTCTAGGATGAGCCAGAGTGGAAGTCTCTTCAGTGTAGTTGATGAAAAAAACGAAGACTGTTCAGTCCAGTACTTCACCCCTCAGGTGCTTCTTCTAATCTCCTCTGTGACAGCAGACTTGCGGAAGGTTATGCTTCCATATTTGTTGGCTACCGGTTTTTCAGGGTCAGGCACAGCTTTGTTTACTTATACTTCTCCTGTACCTTGCTGCAGAAGCTTTCGTGAACACTCTCTTGATCCTACAGTGTTCCTAATCAGTTGTGACCTGTGAGCACGTGTATCAGGCTGACACTTGACATGAGCTTGAACTTCTACTTTTAGTGTCTCTGCGTTGGATCAAGCTGCCTCCAGTGTGGACAAACAGCCGAGACCATGTGAGAGAGGTGCCCTATATGAGGTATGGGCACTCAGCAGTGCTCATAGATGACACCATCTACATATGGGGTGGTCGCAATGACACTGAGGGAGCCTGCAACGTGCTCTATGCCTTTGATGTCAGTAAGTTCCAACTTCTTGCCCTTCCTTATCCCAGCTGCTCTTGATGAAGCCATCTCTCTGTTCTACTGCATTGCTCTCCAGCTTGCTGTCCTATCACTCAGTGTCTCTATGAAGTGGTAGTCTGGAGCAAATGGGGGCAGGAGAGAAATTGGTGTGTTATCAAGAACATGAGAGGCATAGTGTGCCTAGCTGGTTCAGCAGGTTTGAAAGAGGAACAGGATGGTCAGTGGATCTGGACACTTGTCTCTCTAAAAGCCTTGAACAGAAATGGCGGAAGCTGTCTCATAGTCAAATGGCTTTTAATTTTTCTGTTGGCTTTGTGTTGTCTCTCTGATAGTAACTACAATTGAAGCTATCGTTCTCTGTGATACACTATTCCTTAATGGTGGCTGAAGGTTGCAACAAGAAGGGGATGGAGCTCTTGAGGACTCTAGGGTGGCCCTTCTATCTGTAAGAATGAAGCAGAGTTAGAAATAAAATACAGAAGCAGTCAGAGACAGGATGGAAAAACTAAGGCAAGCATGAGCCAGGTTAGACAAACCTGAAAGGTAACTCCTTGAGCCTTTCTGTTGGCTTCTTCATTGTGCTGTTGGAACATCTAGGGAGAACAGAAACTGGGTGGATGGGAGCACTGGGAAAGGGGAAGGGAGGATTACGTCTGGATTCTAGAGGCAAGTCCAACCTAAATACTAGCCAGGAACAAACTTGCTGGGCTTACAGTAGAAGTGGTTGGCCACGGGTTCTTTTCCTTGTTAGGAAAGATCTCGCTGCTTGGGAGCTGCTCTCTGGGAACAGTTAATTGTTTGGATTTTTCTTTTCCCCCTCTGACACATGCAGCTGAGAAGCCACCAGCAAACCTCTGTGTGCTTTACAGTGGGAACTGCCTGATGTCCCTGCTAAGTCGAGCACTTTAGCATTAAGTGAAAATTAGCTGAAAAGCCAGACTTCAGTCCTGGTCCAAACCCTGCGCAGCTATTTGTACACACTGTGCCTGTCCCCTGCCAATCCTGGAAAGTGAGACTGGCAGTCCTTTGGCTGTGATGGAAGCTCCACTGTATGAGTTTCATCAGGATCAAGACCAGGCTTTGAAGTCCTGGCTGAGGGCATCTTTTTCCTCTGGGGAGGGAGGTGCTGATCATAAGTTGAGGTCTTTTCCATATCTAATTTGACACATTACACTTGGCTGAGCTCTTGCTGTTACCGTGTGACTTGGCTTGGAAGCAGTCCTGTAATGGATGGGAACTCAATAGCTATCACAGCTTTCTTGCTCGCAGGCTGCCCAGGGATTCTGTTGACCTTGCAAGCCCTTTTGTGCAGTTCCAGCTGGGCTTAGGTAGATAACTGTGGCCAGAGGCCAATTCAGAGAAGTTATCCTCTCCCAGAGAATGTTGCTTTGGCTCCAACTTTGCCACTTCCTGAAATAAGCATTGCTGTTGGCCGCGTTCATGGAGCAGGGCGGGGGAGAGGGAAATGTCTCCTGCTGTCTCGAGGCTTATCTGTGCCTCTCTGTGGGCTTCTGGGACAGGTGCCTGTTTGTGCTTGGCAGTGAGTCACTGGCTTAGTTCCACGTTGCCCTGCATGGAAAACAGCTCTGGCTGGATTTAAAGTTCTCTCCTAAATCAAGCCAGTCGCTGGAGCACGTAGGGTAAGGGGATGAATCTGGCTGGTGTAGACTTGTGGGGAGCAGTGCCTGAAGGGCAGGCAAATGGGAACAGCAAAGGGTGGAGAGCAGAGAAGGCTCCCCTTGAAGAGGAGATGAAAGCGTAACAAGAGGAGCAGATAGGATGGGGAGAGCGGAACTCCAGAGGTGAGGATGTGGACAGTAGCTCTGTTGACATGAGCGGCTGAATGACCTCAGACTAGGTTTTAGAGCGCTGTTTTTCTCCGTCAGTTACCTTGCGTCTCCAAGCTGTGAGGTCACTTGGGCCGCTTGGCGCCGTTGCTTCATTGTAATTGAAACTGTAAATGCAGAGCTGAAAAGTGACTCACTAGTAAGCTTTGCAAGAGCTTCAGTATAAATCAAACAGTGCTGTGCTAGTCACACCTAAAACTTGAGTTTATTGTGGGGTTTGGCAGAGTCAGTAGTCTTGCCCTGAGACTGAGGTCCTCTGTCACTGTGCCTGCTCTGAGGAGGCTTAGCTGGGTGGCCTGACTTGAAGAAGCTTGCAGTCTCTCTGCCTGGAGAAGCACGTGCTCTGTATGAAGGAGTGTATGTATTTCTGTCTCAGAAACAGCGTTTTCCTTGCCCCCCAAAGAGTAGTAAAGAGCTACCCCATCCCCACATCTATTGTGTTTCCTTAGCATTGCCTTCTGTTCTGTTCTAGACACGCACAAATGGTTCACACCAAAGGTGTCTGGAACGGTCCCAGGAGCAAGAGATGGGCACTCAGCGTGTGTCCTGGCAAAGAGCATGTTTATCTTCGGAGGCTACGAGCAGCTGGTGAGTAGTGTCTGTGACAGTTCTTTGGAGATCCCTGGAAAAGAGGGTGCTCTTATCCAGGACATGAGTAGAGGCAGGGTAAAAGGATATGCTTGCATTTATAGTTACTTTCATTTTATAACTTGGCAAAGTTATGGCATAAATTATCCAGGTTAGGCTCCTGGTTTTGTGGAAAAGATGGTTGAGAAAGTAGATCCACAAAGACTAGTGGTTTTATTGTTTTGATTGGTTTTTTTTCCCCCAAAACAATGTATTTTATTCTTAGCGGCAAAAGATGTTTGCCCGTGTCTTGGCAAGTAAGCCACCTAACAGGTTAGAGGATGCTTTCTGTATCTACCTGAGCGATTGCTGGCTCAATTCTCAGCCAAATTTAAATAAAGATAAATATATATATAATTATAGTAAGTATAAAAGTATGTAAGTGTATATATTTATTTATTTATTTTAATCTGACTGAGAAGTGAGCCAGAAAAATCCCTTTCCAATATCTGCGGTGTTGCTTTGAGTCTTGATCGTGGTCTGTGCGTGCTCCCTGTGTTTTGTACCTATTCTCACATCTTGCTGAGCCCCTCCAGCAAATGCTTACTTGTCCTCCCACAGAAGAGTACTTTGAGCTGAAGGTCATCCTGCACTAGCCATCAGTGTGCTTAATGCTCCTTGGAGCAAATCCTTATGCTCTGATCTTAAAAAGTGGGTAAATATAATTTCAGCCTATCACCAGGCTCCATAAAAGCTGTGCAAACTCATCTCTGTCTATCTAGAAGGAAGCTGGAGCTCTGTTATGGCAGACCCTGGGCTATTCTCCTTCTTCTGAGCGGTATAGCAGTGCCAAATCCATAATCTTGATTACAGCACCAGTACAAATATGATCTGTTTCTTAACCAAGACCAAACAAGCCTGTAGCCAACTTGGTGCTATCTCCTCTGGCTGGAGGAGTGGAAGGCTGCACTGTCTGTGACTGCAGGCCCTTCTGCGCTGCTAGAGACAGATGAGTTTTGTGGGATCCGCAGAGCCCCACCTGTATTTATTTTGAGGGAGCTAATTACCTAGGAGTAATCTCAGCTCCCTTCTACTTCTCATCTTGTGGCCTTAGCAGAGTCAGCTGTCCAGTTACGCAGCTCCCTTCTTCTGTCACTACATGGAATAGGGGCAGGTACTGCAGGGAATGCACGTGTTGCATGTAGGACTCAGTCTTGGTCATAACAAGTGAGTATCGAATAAATTGGAAGGCTGTAGAGGGAGAAGGGACAGCTTTGAGGAGAAATGGGCTTCACCTCCCCCTTGTGAGGTGATGAGTGTGCTGCTTACCCTGATGTTTTGGAGCTAGCACCCCATCTCTCTGGAAGTGCTGCCTCCAAAGGGATGCTCCAGGTCGCTAGGAGAGCGTTCTTTCCTGGTGCCGGGAAAGAACCACACTGCCCAGTCCCTTGGTGACCAGGCTGCACTGCTGTTCTTCCAGGCCGACTGCTTTTCTAATGACATCCATAAATTGGACACCACAAGCATGATGTGGACCTTAATCTCTGCCAAGGTCAGTGTCTGTTTTCTCACTCTGATTTGTGGGGGAAGTCTTGTCTCTGACACCCTCTGGGATAGCTGCCCACCATTGTCTCACAGATTGTCTTGTTTGGCTGCGATCTGCAGGAGGAGGAGTTCTCCAAGATCAGGCAGCCACTCTTCCAACTTCCTCACAGAGATGCGTCCTCTCCCTAGGTAATCTGCCTGCTTTCTCTAGTTCTATTTTAATCTGTTTTTGCAGGGTACACCAGCTCGTTGGAGAGACTTCCATTCGGCTACCATCATTGGAACAAAGATGTATGTGTTCGGTGGCAGAGCTGATCGGTTTGGGCCATTTCATTCCAACAATGAGATCTACTGCAACCGCATTAAAGTATTTGACACAGAAACAAACTCCTGGCTGGACTCCCCTCCCACTCCAGTGCTCCCTGAAGGCCGGAGGAGCCATTCAGCCTGTGAGTATGGAGCTGCTGAGAAAGGTGGACAGTGGAAGGGAATTCCCTTGCCCCAGCAGAAGGGGTGTCTGGCCTACTGGGTAGAGATGTGGGGTGGCAAAGAACACGCCGAGCCTGGGTGTTGTGGAAAGCTGCTGCCTCTCACAAAGCCTTGCACCTCGCCCCGCGTGTGAAGATGTGGTAAACTAAGGGAGATGACCAGCACCCCTTTGCTTTGCATTTGATGTTGGAACAGGGATCAGCTGGGCTCTACACTGGGTGGCACACTGATGTCTGTGCTTGCTCCCTACAGTCAGCTACAATGGGGAGCTATATGTATTTGGTGGCTACAATGCGCGCCTGAACAGACACTTCCACGATCTCTGGAAATTCAATCCAGGTATTTATGCTTTTAACTTGCTGTGCTTGATAGTGCTTGAGGCTCTCAAGTGTGTAGACGCTCAGATGCGTGTATCCCATGAGGGCCTAGGAGCCTGCTTGGGAGAAATGGCTCTTCTGACAGCATTGACAGGAACTTGCTTGAGCCCCCCCCCCTCCCCGGTTCTTTCTTGTGCTGTTTCCAAATCTCAGTCAGAAAGCAGAAAAGGAAGTATTACTGAAAGATGCCCCTAAATAAAAAGTGATCTCATTCTTAAATATGCAGAAGTGTTAATAGAAAAGAAGGTACAGAGAAGCAATGGGGCTAGGGGATCCCGGAGACCATGGTTGCAGAAACCATTCAATCTGAGCTTTAGCATCCCCACACCACACTGTCTGGGTACCAGGAGGTCAAACTGTGCAGCAGAAATGGTGGTTCTTGAGCTGATGCCCTGAATATCAGTGAGCTACCAGCTGTTTGGTGCCCCCCCATACTTGGGTATTTTTGGCAGTCCGTTAAAATTATTTGTTTGCTGACTGCTTTGTGTGATGAAATCTTGTAAAAGCATTACGTGGTTATCTGAGAGCAGCCAATCTGCTGTTCCCCTAGCTGATCTGTGGTCTAGTGGCTGAGCTCCTGGAGATTTCAATGCTGCATAGTATAGCTTAATCATCCTTCAAAGTCCTTGCCATGGAGAGTGGACTTCTCCATGGCAAGGTATCTTCTTGGTATCTTCTCCACCTTGTTCAACTTCCCATACTCCCCCAAGGAGGGGATATTCTGTGTTTTCTTTGGCTGCCGACAGATGGAGCTGGATCCCCGGGTCTCCTTGCAGAGCTGGCAAGGGAGCCTGCCCGCCTGCTCCTGGAGCTTCACCCCTTGCATGGCTCCCCGAGCCAGCTGCCTGGTGTTCGGGCGCTGTAAGCAGAAAACCTAGGCGTGTTGCAGCGGATGAAGGGGAGAACTACTCCCGTCGCAGCAGGCAGAGCTCTGAGAGCTGTGCCTGGCATCTCGTGTGACGTTTTGGGAGCACTCTGTAGAATCATATTGTTTTGCCAACACAGCAAAAAGAGGTAGCAGACAGGAAAGGTGGATGTTGGCCACTTGGTGGCTGTAGGGCATGGGCCTCTGCTTTTTGTGTGCTTTGTTTAAATCCGTAACCTACCTATACCTGAGTCTCAGCCAGGCTTTCACAAGAAGCTGGTGCGTTTTTTTCCCCCCTTAGTTTCCTTTTCTTGGAGGAAGATTGAGCCCAAGGGGAAAGGCCCATGTCCTCGACGTCGGCAGTGCTGCTGCAGAGTTGGGGACAAAATCATTCTCTTTGGAGGCACCAGGTGAGTAGTGCGAGGCCTTTAGAGTAGCTCTGTAAAAGGGTTTTCCATGCCCTTCAGTTCAATTTCTTTCCGTGCTGTCTCATACTATAGTCAGCATCACTTTAGAGCCATGGGGCAACTGTCTCTCCACCTTACAAGTATCCAGCAGAAATGACACAGATCAGGATTCCTCTGGAAAAACTGGAAGACTGAAGATGTCCTGCTAGTTTGTTAAGTACCTGGTGACAAGCCTTCTTGTACAACAAGTAGGGGCAGGAGTGTGTAACATCCTGTTCAGGAGGGGTTGTGCAATTCTGTGGCCAAGCTTTCTGTGAAAGAGGTCTGGAGGGGCAATGGGGAAACAGCATTCTGCTGCAGAAGGACAGTCTACTCTGCTGCAGCAGATCGCAGATTCATTTACCTCCACTACATGCTGCCTGGGCTTCTCCTTGCAGTATCACTCTTCTTTTGCTGGCAAGTGCATCTATGAAGCTGCAGAGGGGTGTCAGTTCAGCTGGGAGCAGTTTAAGGAGCCCTTACATGTACCAAGGCAGCGTTCCCTTCTATGCCAGCTTTCCTTAGCGAAATTTCCTTTCACAAAGGAGACCTGGTGTTAAGGATTTAGCTGTCAAACACTGGAAGTGGTATTGTCAGGATGCAGGACAGCTGGATGTTGCCAAGAGCCTTAACAGCTGTGAAAAGAAAGGAAGGGGCCCATCAGCAGCACACCCTCTCTGCTCTCTGTCTGAAATGACGCATTACAGTTCTGGAGCACAGGTCTTTTTGCTGGCATCTGCCTCGTGTAAACATCTGAATGCTTTCAAGCCTCCAAATGGCTCAGAAACCTTTGGGAGGGCTTTTCCTGGGTCCCTGGTGGTGGCTTTTGGGGGACCTCTTTGAAGGCAGGCAGGGGACAAGACAGGGAGTCCATCAGGTGGACAGCTGCCACACCAGTGAGTGATGGGATGCCATCAAGCCAAAGGAGTACTGGGAGGGAGAAGCAATAACAGGAGGCTCGTATGGACACGAGGAAGTGCTCAGAGCATGGGTGAGGTACTCAGAGGTACAAAGTTTATCCAGTCTCCTCAACAGATACTGGGTGTTGCTCTGTACGGTAGAAGGCTTGGCAGGACTTGAAGGCAGCTCTGGAAGCTCTTCAATGCTACAGTCTTTGGTAGATGGTGCTGACTTTGTTACAGCAGCAGCTGAGCCCTGATATCAAACCTAGGCACCCTAAGAAACGCTAACAAACAACGGCAAATTCAGGAGCAGTTTTCCGGAGCGCTGTCTGCCTCTGCCAGGCAACACAGCAGTGTTCGCAGCATCTGCTGCCCCCAAACACTTCAACATTCAACATGCTCTTTAATGTCCAGGCTCAAGTCTCTTGTAGAGCAGTTCATCGGCACCAGCTTGGGATAAGAAGAGCTGCTGGCAGCCAGGAAAGTGGCTTGCTTGGACTTCAGGGAGAGTCTTGCAGGCTGGGGAAGGGGGAGGTGGGAGTGGGGGCTGTGCTCGCTTCCTGTAATGGTTATCAGGTGTGTTCTGGAGCTGCCTGGTGAGATAAGAAGTTTTCCAGGAAGTCGTTGAAATGGAGAACTCCCTGTGGTCTGCCTCCTGACCTGTGTTCTCCCACCCCGGCCTGGGCCGGGGGGCGGGGAGAGATCCCAGTGCAGGGGATTCAGCGGGATTGCTTGGTGGATAAGCCAGCAGGCGCAGCTGCTCTGGGGAAAGGACTGGCAAAACCCTCTTGTATCCTGTCTCCCCTCAGGGGATTCAGAGGTGCTTTTGCAGGGTGCCTGTTGCTGGAGCATCCAAATGCTTCGTTTCCTTTGTATTCCTACCTAGAGCCCACTCTTTCTGCCCCATCTGTGCCCTCTCTAAAGGAGGGGGGCTAGCAGCAATCTTGTCACTTCTGCCTAAAGTGACCAGGAAATCATGTTAACGCTAAGCTCAACTCATTAGCTATGTCCTCTTTTTCTCCAAAACCCACCAATACTACAGGATGCAGAGATCCCTCCCCAAGGAAGAGCCATGGGGAGATGGAGTACAGAAAAACAGAATTTAGCTGAGCACATTTTGACCCAGGTTTGCCTTGAGGTTTCACATTGCCTGATAATGCTCAGAAATACCTGGCTCTGGTGAGGGGACAGGGGCTCTCATTGGGTGCTCAGTGAAGGGCCCAAGATCCTTTACCAGCACTTTTGAGCTGCTGCTGAGCAGGAGTGGGCAATTTTGCTGGGATCTGGCTGGCAAAGGGGTGCTAAGCACCCTGCTGTCTCGGGAGCTGCAGCTCTCCTGGCCTTGAACTCCAGGCTTTCCCTGGCTGCTTGCGGTTTGGTGATAACGCTCCAGACGTGGTGCCTGCTGGCTTCCTTTTGAAAGATAAAAGATGCCGTAGGGACTGTGACGTGGATGTGAGAAGATTAGGTGGGGGCATGGTAAGCACACACGGTAGAATTGAAAGGGCTCTTGCCTGTACTCAGGCAGATTGGATCCATCTGTAACAGGTCTCTTTTGCCAGCGGTGAGCTGTGCCCCGTAGTTTGAACTGGCATTACGAGAACTGGGGAGGGTGGTACCATCTCGTGTCCTGGTGAGGTGTGAAGCTTGGGAAGCAAGTGACACTGGGATGAGACGTCGCAGCACAAGCTCCCAGCTAGGCAGGAAAGACACGCTGAACTTCCTTGTTGCAGACTGAAGCGGGGCTTGAAATGCCTTTCCTTTCTGTTAAACTCTCCGAACAACTGTCAACCACAGAAGAGCTTTCCCTTGGGCCAGGCGCTGCTGTCCCAGCACAGTCTGCTCTGCCTGCGCTCAGAGCACTGATCAGGCTGCTATGTGGCTTCGACCACTCTCCTCCCACCACCCGCCAAGACTGCAGGGGACCTTAGAGATGAGGCTGCCTGTTCCCCGGGAACGCCTGAAACGACTGCTCCCCTCTGGCATCCCAGCACCAACCTCAGATGGGAGCATCAACAAATTGGGGCTGGCTTAGAGCGGCAGTCCTGCAGATCAGGATCTGACGCTCACTCAGTCCTCTGAAAACGGGGACTCACTTAGTCCCCATTGCAGCATGGCCTGTTGGCACAACCAGGGAGCTGTGGCTGGAGCCTGCGGTCGAACGGAGAACGTCTGCACTTGCACTGCCGCGTGGATGTTTCCTAGCTGCTTTCTCCACGTTTCTCTCTCAGTGACTCAATGGCCAATCTGAAATAACTGCAGCACATCTTAACCATGTGAACACCGGAGTGATGAATGCTGTGTGGCTGGGCAGAACTGCTTTGATCTGAATGCTGTGCTGTCGGACTTGGCACGGACTTGCCTTCCAATCCTGCAGCAGGACCCCGAAGCTGCTGCCGTAATTGGAGGAACACGGTAAATGCCATAATTGGAGGAACACGGTAAAATAGGACGTTCTCCTGGCCACAGGCTGCCAAGCTGCGGGTTTTTGCTAGAGACTTTGTGTTAACCCAGTGGGTATGTGCAGCTAGTGCAGACAAAGAGGGGAAGAACCTGCCACTGCTGAACCAAGAGGAGACCTCCATGGATGCTAATTGTCAACTGCAGCCTTCACTCTGCTGCAGAAAATGTTGAGCTCCTGGAAAGCACCTTCCATACAGTCCCAAAAGAAAGGTGCTCAGCTTATTGCATTCCTGCACGCTGCGGTGCTGGAGCAGTGTGGCAGTGTTTGCCTGCTCTGTCCTCAGCAGCATCAGTGCTCCCAAGAGCTTCCAGACGTGAGAATCTAGCTCACGGGTTTCCATGGCATTACTCATGAGTAACACGCTGCCTGAGGCAGCCCATGAATGTTGCACAGCCTTGGGAAGCGAGAGCTGAGGTGTGGGCAGGCAGAGCTGAGCTGTGTTGCCTGCAACATACGGCTGCTCTTGTTGCTTCTCCAAGGACTGTAAGCCTGGATGGCCAGTGGCTACTTGTTGGTGCTGCCAACATCTCTGGAGACATGGAGACAGGCCATGGCTCCCCTGCCCTCTGGCCTTGCAGCACAGCTGCAGAGCCTTGCAGAGAGGCCTTCTGCGGCCCCCAGCTTTTCCCACTGGCTTCACTGGATGCCAGCACAGCTCTGAACTGTCTCGTGATGGCAGGTAGCATTGGACACTGGTGTGGGGCAGCCAGTGGGCCCTGCTTGTTGCACGTGGAGCAGCGTGTTTGGATAGATGCCTGTGCAAGCGTATCTGCACGTGGGAGCAGCTGTAGCATCCCTCAGTCCTCCTCTTGGGACCCTGGGATTCGGCTTTGCCTCTCTGAGGGGAGCAGAGGCAGCTCTTTGGAGGAGTCAGATCTGCTGAAATTGCTGAGCAGAGAGAGCCCTGCACTTGTGCTCTTGCTGGAAACAAGCCTCAGCTCTGGTAGCTGCTGATGCTCCAGTCCTGGGAAAGAGAGGGTTTGCCAGCACCCTGCCCATGCCCAGAGGATGGGTGCTACGGGCCTAGGGGAGGCCTCAGGGCTGCTCAGATGGCGGAGAGCAGTACGGGAGGTACCTGGGGAAGGAGGGGTGTGAAACAAGCTGCAGGGATGATAACAAGCAAAGGTTGCAAGCTGGGAAGAGGGGTGTTCCCTGCAGAGGGGAAAGTGCTTGGAGGGCAGGAAAGCAGCAGAGGCAGCTCTGGGCTGGGAGAAGAGCTTGCAGCTATAGAGTCGTCAAGGGGGCTTGCATGAGGTGGAGATGGCTTCCCCCATTCCCTGCCGTGGCTTGGGGAGGTGCGTGTCTCTGCCCAAATGCCGGAGCTGGCTAGCCAGGCGCCCGGTGCTCAGCACAGCCCTGTCTTCTACACTGCGGGTAGCTGGGTGAGTGATGGCTTTGGGTGCTGTTGGGAGGAGGAGGCGAAGGGTGGTTGAGGCCCAGATGTGGGGTGGGCAAGTTCTGGACTTTCTCAGCCCTCAGGGAGCCCCAAGGGATGCAATTGGGGTACGAATGTTTTGGCAGTGACTGACAAGCTTTGCTTGGCTCCTGCAGCCCGTCTCCAGAGGAGGGAATGGGCGATGAATTTGACCTGATGGATCACTCGGATCTCTACATCCTCGACTTCAGTACGTGAGCACTGCCTGCGCGGGTTGCGCCTCCTGCCGGGAGGCGTGCTTGCGAGCAGGCCTCACGATGGAGCACGGGGGACCTAGGGTGCCGGGGTCCCCCCGCAGGTCCTAGACGAGGATCGCTGCCGCTGACTGCGCCTTCTTTCCACAGGTCCCAGTCTAAAGACGTTGTGCAAGCTAGCAGTGATTCAGTACAGCCTGGACCAGTCTTGCCTTCCCCATGACATCAGGTACTGGGGTGCCAGGCGCCTTCGGGTGCCCCCTGCCCTCAGGGCATTGTGGCCCTGGCACTGCRCTTCGGGGCAGAGCTGGGGTCGCGCTTCCCCTCAGCGTGCCCTGTCAATGCGTTGCAGATGGGAGCTCGCAGCCATGACGACCAACAGCACCATCAGCCGCCCCATCGTCTCCTCGCAGGGCTGAAGCTGGCTCGTCCCTCTGCCTGCCGCCCCTACCCTCGCCCCTCCGCACACTGATCTCTTGTTCCACTGCCTGCATGAATTTTTAGCCCCTTTGAGCAAGGAACGTGCGTGAGCTCTGTTCGTCCTGCCCTCGCCAGGCCTCCCTCCACCCGGGTCGCACCTCCGGCAGCACGGACGCGCAGGCTCCAGGGAAGAAAGCAGCTGGTCCTGGCGCGGCGATTGTGAACCCCCTCGATCCATGCCGGCCCCGGGGCCTCTCGTGTTCCCTCCCCTTGCGCGGAGAACTGCGGCTCTGCTGCCCCTGTTGCCTGCCACGCTCCGAGGGCCTGAACGGACTCCCAGCGCCGGCCGCAGCCCTGGGCTTGGCCCTCGGGCTACGAACTCTTCCTGCGCTGCCTCGGGAGAGTGGGGGGCTGCCCTGGCACCGGACCGAGCCGAGCCCCCGCTCCTCTGCCTGGCTCCGCGTGTAAACCAGCAGCTTGGGAGGGGTTTTATAAACAGTGAGGCCAGGCGTGGGTTGACGCTGCTCTGTGTGTCCCAGTGGGGAGCAGCCAGGGTGTCTGGGGAGCAGGGTGGGTGCAAGGGAGGGGGGCGGCGGGTAGGACCTGCGCCTCCCCGCAGGGAGGGAGGGGGCAGCCCTGCTGGGGCTGCGTCTGGGCACGAGCCCGCCGAGGCGAAGCAGCCACGCGAGCGGAAGCAACGCAGGGGAAAACCAGCGAAGCACCCAGGATGTTCATTGGGACGCTGGTGACACAGGGGCGGTTGAGGGATGGCGGTGGATGTGTGCTCGGAGCGTGTGGCCGGGGGTCCAGGCCGTCTCCCCTGCTCTGAAGACCAGCGTGGGAGCGGGTCCCGCTGGGCTTATTTGACAGCTTGACCTCGGCTGCTGCGGGAGCTGGTTTTTTCACGCGCTGGCAGCACGTCGCTGTAGGCTGTGGCCAGCAATGGGTGTCAACAGGCTAGAGGCCTGAAGGGARCTAAGTTTACTCTCCCCTCGGGATGCTGGGGTGACACGTGCCAGGAAACACCCCCCGGTCACCCAGGCTCACCGTGTTGGGCAGCGCAGGGCCGAGCCTGGGCGCTCCCCGAGGTACTCCTGGCGCTGGGCGTGCACTGCTGTCCCCAGCCCTCTGGGGAGAAGGGGAGGCATGGGGCCTCGGGGAGAGGGTCGCCAGCACCCCGCTCATCTCTGAGAGCCCTACGGGCTTGGGGCACCAGGGCCCTGCACGTGCTGCAGGTCTCTGGCCCCTTCTGGACCTCGTGCTGGGCTGGGGGCCGGGAGCTGGACAGACGCATGCCCCACGGCAGGGGCCCTGCTGTCCTCGTCATCACCCCCTCCTGAGCTGCCAGATTTGCTTTAAAGACCCCAGCTTCCTTTTATTGCTTCCCCTCTCGGATTGCAGCCGGCTGCGGGGGTTATTTTTAGCAGCCTGCCTTCTAAAAATAGCCCGGAGCTGTTTGGAGTTGCGTCACCAGAGGTGACCATCCTCCGTGCAGCCAGGCTTGGCCCCTGCGCCCCGGCAGGGTACAAAAGGCAGCCGGCAGCAGCGGGGTCAGCGGGTTCAGAGCCAGTGCAGGAGGCGAGAGGCGCTCTGCATCGGCACCATGACCATCTTCTGCAGCCACTGCCACCGGCCGCTGCAGGCAGAGACAAGCTGCCCGCCCGGGAGGGCCAGGCAGGCACCAAGCGTCTCGAAGCCGTTCAGGTGAGCGCCCTCCCACCTCTCGCTCGCGGGGCAGCAGTTGCCTCCTAGCTGGGGAGAGACCGGAGCCACTTGGTGCGGTGCCTGGTGGCCCTTGCAAGGGGCTGTGGCCAGCTTGGGACACAGGGTGCTGCTGGCTGGCAAGCGGGGAGCGGGCTAAGGAGCTTGGAGAGGGCAGAGGCAAGTCCAACCCCCAGACCAAATGGGCTGGGGCTCCTGTTCTGGCACCGGCTGCAGCGTCTGCCCTTGCGCAGTTTGGTCACGTTTTTTGGGAGATCCTCAAGGCACAGGTTTTTGTCCCACCTGGCCTGTGCAGCAAGAGGGGAGCACCGGACATGACAGCAGGGTATCCCTGGGTGCTGGCCAGGCTACCAGCATCTGGGCACGGCTCTCCAACGGAGGCCCTGGGAGCTGCTTTCCTGGCAGGAGCTGGCATAGGGCACCAAGCCCATCGAGAGCCTGGCATCTCAGTCCAGCATCCCAGAGCTCGTGAGTCTCCCGGCAGCAGGGCAAGAGGGGGTGCTGCCCCTCTCCCCCTCGCTGGGCACGTCCCCCCCAGGCAACCGGCTTTGCAGGTCGACCAAGGGTGCCTCCAAGGCTCGTAGGGACCAGATCAACGTGGAGCTGCAGGCACTGCGCTCCCTGCTGCC
Source organism: Rhea americana (assembly GCF_003343005.1). Taxonomy (NCBI): domain Eukaryota; kingdom Metazoa; phylum Chordata; class Aves; order Rheiformes; family Rheidae; genus Rhea; species Rhea americana. The sequence goes on from NW_028186562.1 coordinate 284,514, forward strand.
CATCTCCTCCCAGGAGAAGGAGCGGCTCTCCTACCTCAACACCATGGCCCTGGTATGCCTCCGCCTCCGCGGGGCTCATCTCTTCCCTCCAGGTAGCTGTGGTGCTGCTGCACGTTCCCCACCGCCACAGCAGCTCCTCTCCATGCGGGGCACTGTTCCTGCCCCTGTTGGAGCAAGTGCTTCCAACCGTGCTTCTCCCGCAGACTCGGCTCCTCCTGCGGGACCAGCCTTCGGCGTGGAGCTGCTCTCCCTGCTGCCGGGGTTCTTCCTCGTGCTCTTGGCCAACGGCAAGCTGGCCTACGTCTCTGAGAACGTGGCTCAGGTGCTGGGCCTCTCCACGGTAATCCACAGAGCTGCAGCCGCCGTGTCCTTGTGCCTGTCCCAGTGCCTTTATCATGGGCCTGTTACCCACAGCAAGCCACCCCTGTGAGACATCCGGCTGCTTCAGCAGGCTGCGAGCTCGCCTCGTGCTCATGGCACGCAGCCCATGCTAACGGCACGCTCTTCCTCAGGTGGAGCTCCTTTCCCAGGGGGACACAATCTTTGACATGCTGGATGGGACGGCACGGGAGGCCGTGCAAGAGAAGCTCCTCCTTGCCCAGGAGCAGCCAGGAACCGGTAAGGCTGAGGAGAATGGGTGAGCCCTCAGGAAGCTCTCTGGCTCTTTGGGGCTGCAGTCAGGGACCCGCTGGGGCCAGCTGGCCCTGCTGGGAGAGGAGCCAGGCCCCTTGGAGAATCCCTGATCTCCAGCTGTTTTGTTTCCCGGCAGAAGTCACCTTTGTCAGCGAGATGCGCACATCCAGAGCCTTCCGGCTGCAGCATGGGGGGAACCGGGCTGTGGCTGTGCGAGGGCGCTTGGTGGCCCTGCCCAGGCCAGCCTCCCCCCCCGCTTCAGCATTTGTGGCTTTCTGCACACCAGTTGCGCAGCTGCCTGCAGACGGGGACACCACTTCCCAGGACGATGTCTTCCACAGCGTGCATGCCCTGGACATGACATTTACTGATGTCACGGAGAGGTGAGGGGTGCCTGCCCTCACCATGTCCTCAGCTGCGTGTCTAGGACAGCCAGGAGCACTTCCTCTCATCAAGGCTGGCCAGCACCCATGCGTGGGACCAAGGCTGGAGCCAGATGCTTTCGAAGCCTCTTTCCTCCCTTGTTTGCAGCCTCTTCCTGCACTCCTGTTGCTTTGTTCTCTCCTYGCCAGGCAGAAGCTGCTTCTTGCTGGCACGGTGCCCTGCAGAGCGCTCAGACCACGCTCCCATTTTCTTCCCCAGTGTCATCTACCACCTTGGCTATCGCCGGGAGGAGCTCATCGGCCACTCGTGGTACAACCTCCTGCACCCTGACGACACCCACCTTGCGGCTGCCCAGCACAGGGCCGTGGGTAAGCATGTAAGGCCTGGGACCACGTGCACGTTCCTGCAGTGTGGTCTGGCCACGCCTGAGACCTGCCTGTCCAGGAGGGCAAACACAAGGTCCTGCCCACTGCGGTGCCCTGCCGAGTGGCGTCAGCCTTCCTGGCCCCTTTTGGCTGGAGCCCCCCGGGCTGACGCAGCCGCTCGTCCACAGCGCGGGGCACCGGCACAGAGGCGGGAGCTGTGGTGCTGCGGGTGCTGCGCTCCGACCGGACCTGGGCCTGGCTCCGCACGGCAGTGCGGCGGGCCCGCGGGAGCCGCTCCATCTCCCGCACCAGCCGCGGCCTCAGGTGAGCGGCGGGAGGGAGGCACAGAGCCCACCGCGGGGCCCGGGCCGCCCCTCACGCCCGTGTCCCCGCCGCAGGCAGGAGGAGGCCGCCCACCTGCGCGCCTGCCAGCGTGGCCCCCCGCCACCACCGCCGCCCCAGCCGGTCGCCCTGCC
>NW_028186562.1:287196-299779 GCF_003343005.1 Rhea americana
ACGGCTTGGTCTGCTCTGCCAGCTCCTTAACCCCCTCCGCTGGCTTTCCCCCTGCCGCCCTCAAAGATCGCGTTTGGCCTTAACAAGGGGGTTTCAGCTTCTGCGCTTGATAAGAGAGGTTTCGAGAGTGGATGTGATTACAGGAGCCTCTTTCTGCTCTCCCCGCCTCAAATGCACGCGCGGAAGGCTTCAGACCCCTTCCCAAGGGTGGTCACTGCGGTTCTGGCGCGGAGACACGCTGGCTGATTGGCTGGGCAAGCCGGGGACGGTGTAAAAGCGCTGGGGTGGCCTCTGCAGAGGAGAAGTCAGCCTTCCGAAGGGAGTCCAGCTCTGACCTCTACCACCTGTAACCTCGGCACAGGAAAATAAAGGAACTAGTAGTAAAATGAAGAACAGAATTTTGTGGTTCAGACAGATACTGGCACCACATAATGTGTTTGCCACTGCATGGCAAATCAAACCATTCAAAACTTTGTTCCTCACACACACTTAAAAGACTAAACAGTTACAGACTATTTTGGTGTGAGGAGAACCTGGTTTTAGCCTAAACAAGGGCAAGCACAATAAGTCTTGTCAAAAAACATTTCTGGGATATTTGTTTGCTTGTTCTCAATCATGTGGTTGGGGAGTTCAAGTGTACAAATCTTTAAAATTTTATAAAATACCTCTTCCAGATTTTCACAGGGGTGGAAATAAAGCTCATGGATGAAATTGCTGCTCTGAGAGAGGCAAGGGAGAATGAAAAGACTGAAGGAAGGTGGGGGTAAATGGAAGACGGGCAGAAGGAGGAAAGGCGAGCAATACGTCTAATACGTCTATTGGAACAGTGCTAAACTTGAGCTAACTCTTTATGAATGGTGATATCTCCAACAGTAAACTATCTAGTTAYGAATTAGGGCTCTGTAGTCATGCCAGGTCTGTTTTCTTCATACTGCACCAGCTCCACCTGTTGATGTGAACAAGATCCGTCACTAAGTGAGCATGATCTATGCTCCTAATTGCCCCCGTCAGGAATTGCGCCTAATTTGATCTCTTTTTCAAAACTGACTTGATCATATCACCCAGTGCATATGAGAACTGGGAGAACACAGAAGCTGTGAGAATTTGTAAGGAACAAATGACATCAGAATCCTTATAAAAATTGAGTAAGGTATTGGAAGTGGTATGTGTGTGGGAGCTGATATCAAAATGCTTTAGAACCACGTTTTCCCAAGTAGCTACTTGAGTTTGAGAGTTTTGCTATGCTTTCCAGTGTCTCTCTGAACTCACAAAATTTGCACAGGCAAATCAAGCCCGTATGGAAATGCATAAAAGCTGATGGACATTGCCTAGCATCAGTGCTCGTTGCGTTGATGATGCACAAATGAGCTGATCTGCTGCAGATAAGGGTTAATTCCAGTTAGCAACTTCATGGGTTTGGGAAGCGTCTAATGTAGAGCTCTAGAGGTGATAGCATTAGGTTGTATGATAGCTTCCATGTTGAATGTGGAAGGGGGAGTCAAATACACTAATGAAATCCGAATGGCGTTGAGATGCAGTTGTAAAGACTGAGGCAAATGGTTTGTGTAACTGGAGAGATGTTAGAAAAACAGCCAAACCCAAATCCAGTTCAAGAAACGCAGCTAACGTAGCTGAGTGAAAACCAGAGTACAGATACTCTCCTGCAGAGGTGCGTTGGGGGAGCAAATGGGTAACAGCCACAAAATCCAAAGCTACAGATTCTTTCAGCTGAATTGAACAGTTTGCTTCTTCTCAATGTTTAAGTGAACCCGCTAAAATCAACCTGGTAAAAGCTGTTCAGTACTGAAAGCCCTTCTTAAGCTGCAGTGGGGAGAAACAAATTTAGGTATCCTGTGATTTGAAAGATACTCAGTAGTACAGAGGAGTTCGAACAGCCAGGTGATGGATAGTTGTGGGGACGGTGAGAAAACCAGTGCGGTGCTTGCCTGTGTAGACAGGAGCACCATGTTTGAGGTACTGAGATAGTCATTCTTGTCTGCAGTAGCATGCGCAGTGTTGGTTTCCTCACCTTAAAAAGATCAAGGTGAAAATGAGAATCTTTCGAGGAAACAGTCAAAGGCCCGTTAAGAGAAGTGTGAGTGGGATGGAAGATGACTGTGAAATACTCTCCTGGCGCTGCGGGACATCTGGCAGGTGTGAGAAGGCTTTAGGATCTATTGAAGGAGGAGTGTCCTTGGTGTATTTGTGCAGGGGCAGGGGGAGATATGTCTCAGCTAGAGGTAGAGCTGGTCTTCCAGGAAAGGGGCTCCAGGGTTGAGTGAGGTCCTCTACCCATCTATAAGCATTTCATTTGCTTCTCTTAATGGTGATATTGCTGAAGTCAGAGAGAAGACCTCTGAGAGTCACCCTTTCATTCCAGCAGCTGGATGTGAGAGGGTCCAACATCTCGGCATTTACCCTACGCCTGGACACTAGGTAACTTTGTTTTTTAACACAGAAGTAGCTACCTGGGAAGTCCAGCACTAATGGCATCTCAGTGTGGAGTGACAGGGCAGGTGAAATGCTGAGGTTGCAAGGCATTTAGGCCATCTGGTTTTGCATTGTGGACTTTGGTGCATTAAAGAGGTCGAGCAGTTGTTAACTGGTTGAGTAGAGAGCCCACATGCTGCAAGGATCAGTGGGAGGAGAGGAAACGTGGCCAGGAGATGCAGTGAATTTGCATTTACTCCTTTCTGAAGCAGAAAGCTGTGCTTGTTGCCAAGGGCAGAGTGACCGGGGTGATGGGTCTGTGCTCTGAGCTGATGTGACAGATCTGGGGTTGCTTCCTGAACTTGGCAGCAATACTTGGGTTTTGTGTGCAGAAACCTTGTGTTGTGGGGCAGGACGTGATTGGTTTTGCTAGGCCACAGCTGGGACGTTTCACACCAGATGCTTAGTATCAAAAAGGATTAGGAAGACTGTGCACCTTGCGCCTTTTAGAGGTGCTTGTTGGGCAGGCAGGCGTCACCCAGGGGCTTTACAGGTGTAAACCTAGGAAGAGCTGTCTTGGTTGCACTTGTAAGTAGGAGAATAATGACATGTCGTTGAGGTGATAACCAGCATTCGGAACAGTATTTTGTATGTAGCAGTTGTAAGATGTATATCACTGAGGGAGATCAAAGAAATACTGCAGCAGAAAATTCCATGAGAATAGCTTGCGCATTTGTCAGCATTTTGGATAGAATTGGTTTTGCAGTTTCTCCTCTTGTTTTTACATTGATTTTATACTTAGCAATCAGAGGAGGAAAGAATTATTTTATAGAATACAAGGTGTAAATAACACCGTAGGAGCTCCCAGCAGAGCTAGAATCTGAGACTGCTTTTTGATGTTGTGGGCTTTTGATCTTCCCGCATGAATTGGGTTAGAAGCTATTCCTGTTGATAACCAGGTGGTGAGGGCCAAATATCTGGATTTCTCTGTAGCTTGCTGGCTTCTGAAGTGCTCTGCTGAGGGAGTTGTTTTAGTTTAGATAGACTGAATGGATCGTGAGATTTTTTTTTTTCTGTAGCTCCTCCCGCCTGGCCTCCTGGTGTGAGGGATGTGATGATGTCCTTTTGAAGGAGATGAGATGGGAGTACTGTTACAGTGAGAGAGTCAAGACTGAGAGGTGACATCAAAATTAGCAATGTAGCTAAGATACAGAGCTCATTCCACTCTCAAACCACAGGTAAAAGCCTTGAATTGGGCTTCTGTGTATTGCCACATGCAGAGAGAGATACTAGAATATGTTGGAGAGCAAGGGGAGACTATCCTGCTGCGAGAGACCATAGTGCCTAATGAGAGAGGAAATCAAAGGCTAAGAGAGGTGGTGATTTCTTTCTTCGTATTTGTATAGGGACTGCGCCACTGTGCTCCTGCCAGCATCTCTGAGATGTTCATGTGGGATCAGGGGGAGGGAATGCCTTGAGGAGCTGTTTGCTTCAGGTGCGTTCTTCTCTGTCTCTTCTAGATCTATCTCACATATCTTTTGAGGAACTACTGCAGATGCAGAACGGTATGGGAACAAGAGCGTATCGGATGACTGGTGGGAAGAAGACTGCAAATCCTACCAAACCCAAGATGAAGCAGCAACAAAGCAAAAAAGGGTAAATGTGGTGTTCAGTGTTTACCAAAGACGTGTGCACGCTCTCTGCATTCCAGAAGTTGTGTTGTGAGCTCCTCACAGTATTGCCTTTGCCTTGGAGCTGGTTAGAGCTCCTTTAATGTGCCATGCAGTAATGCCTTTAACCACAGTGTTTCATTTGGGAACAGTCTGTTGCTGATTCAGAGTTCCCAATATCCTACAATGTTCAAATCCCCAATTGCCCCCTGCTATTTTACAGTTAAAACCTGTGTTTGATTCTTTCACGCCCACTGCTTTTTACCTGTGGCATAGTACACTTCTAAACTGTACAATAGACTGTGCTTTACTTGAACTCTCTGGGCCCTGAACTCGTTATCCTGCTGTCTTCTGAACCCCRTCCGGCTTAGCGTCTTCTGTGCAGCTGGAGCTACACAGTCAGCCCGTTGTTCTGGAGTTTCATTCATCCTTTTGCTGTTGTCTCACATCTTTTGCTCTGTGTTGAGTTTCTTTTTCTTTTTTTTTTTCCCTCCCACAGAACTGGTTGTCAAATACACTTTTCTATCCTCAGTGGTTTTTACACCCCCCAACAGAATATTTTGTAGATGCTCTTGTGTGGTGACTGTCAAAGATACTCAACAGAATCTTTTTACAGCCTTCAACCCCCAACCCAACCGCAGCAGTTGTTGTATGTCCTTCATTTGCAGCAGGTAGCTGTTTTTCAGTCTTCAGAGTCGTATCCAAGTGATTTGGACAGGCTTCCTCTGTTTCACTGGCATTGCCTAACCTGTTTCTGAGTCTCTGCTGCATATGTGTTCCTCTTGCTTAAAACAGTTGATCAGAATAACGTTCCTGCTCTACCTCGCACCAGGAGTCTGGGGGGGTTTTGCACAGTCCAACGTTGTCACACGGTGTTGCTACTTCTGCCACAACAGCTTTGCGTTGTCGTTTGTATTTAATTCCCCTAATCCTTTGAGTGATGCATCACTGGAAATCCCAGATGCTGCATTTCTCATACTTTTATTACGGAAGTGAACTTCTTAAAGGCTTCAGGGAAATCTCAGGAAACTTGGCTCCGTTCAGTGAGGCTTTATAAAACTGATTCAAGAGCGCTGCAGAGAGTTGTAGCTGCATCAGCTGATGCTGATGATACCTGGAACTCTGTGTTCAGTGGGATTTGGGAAGTTTGTTTATGCCTGTGAAGGTGTTTGCGCTTCTTGCCTCAGTGTTACTGTGTTGCTGAATGTGGGTATAGCGCCCATTCTCCCAGTGGGTGGTTCACAGGTTTTTTCATGTTTCTGAGAACTTACTTGATGTACTGGCGAATCGCAGCACGTGGCATCCAAGTAACGTGGGGAGAGTAATGCCCTGTTTTCCCACCTCATGCTCTCTTCCTTGTGCACCTAAAACATCAGGCTCCAAAGGCCTCTGTTGCATGTTTTCCCTTTCAGGCCCCTGGAGATGTCTGCCAAGAAACCTGTGCCTTTTCTGCGACAAGTGGTCCCTGTTAAAAAGAAGGTGGGTGATCCCTCTCCCCGGGTTGGGAGCCACCTTCCCTTGGCGGCACAGAATTTGTTTGGCGCAGAGATGGAAAGGGGCTGCTGAGGATGACAGAGTCCTGGCTGCCTCTGGAGGGCAAGGCTTGTACCCACCGCCAGCTGGGGGAACACAGGTGGCAGCGTGTCCCTGGGGAGGACGAGAGGCTGAGTGCAGAGGGGCTGCTCTTTATCTAACCTGCAGTCCTGCTTAATGCAGAACGCGGGGAATAACTTGAACATTTGAGAACTGACTGTTTCTAGAAGAGTAGCTAACACAGATGACAAGTACATTGCAACCCGTGGTCGTTGTTCAGCGCTAACTGCGTTGGACGTTCAAATGTCCCTCTCGGTTCTAATCCGAATTTAACTCCGACTTGCTATTTCTGGATCATCTAATATGTTTATTTCATCAGTTAGAGATCACTTTTCGTCTTTCTTTTCTTGTATGATCTGACCCAGGTCATGCTTTATCTGTAGGAAGCTAAATAGATTTGAGTTTGCAAATCCGTCAGCCTGGCCACACACGTTCAGCCACCTTCAGGTCTGCGCTGCAGGTGTCTGGAGCGGCCTTCGTGCCGCCATTCCTGGGAAACAGGTTGGCGTACTGAAGTGCCTGTTGCTTTGTGTGGTGGACATAGACATGGTGATCTTACGTGAGGGCGGTTATTGGACTCGTTCTTTGATTGCAGGTGTTCTTAATGTTGGGTGTATAATATTGCTGTACAAAAAAAATGGAAAAACAAACAAAAAAACAAAATTCTCCCGTGATCCATGGGAGAGGAGTGAGCAGGCTGTTACCAGGGTAATCCTGGCTGTGACTCTTACTTCCACCTATCCTTGCAGGTCCAGCGAGACCCTCGATTTGATGACCTGTCTGGGGAGTATAACCCTGAAATATTTCTGAAGACGTACAGCTTCCTGGATAGCATCAAGAAGCGGGAGAAGGAGGTGATGCTGCGTGTCTATCCTTGGCCTTGGCAGGAGCAGCTTCCTCAGAGGCCTTTTGCAGCAGAGGTGGCAGGCACGCATTTCTGCAGCTTTCTGCTCTCTCTCGCAGATGATTCAGAAGCAGCTGAAAAAATGCCAGAACGAGGAGCAGAAGGAGAGACTGCAACAGCTCCTGAAGCGTATGGTGAGATAGTCCCTGAGGCAGGCCGCGTTGGCTCCGTGCAGTGTGCGGTGATGCGCAAAAGGAGGTGTGACCCGAGGGCTGCGCAAACACTTGCTGACATCAGCTGTCCTTTCCCTACAGACACAGCAAGAAGAAGAGCAGAAAAAAAAGCAGAAGTGGAGGGAAAGGGAGCTGTCTTTGAAAAGACAGCAGCGGGAACTGGCCCAGCAGGGCAAGAAACCCTTCTACCTAAAGAAGTGTAAGTAGTTGGTATGAATGCACTGTGGGAAGATCCAGAAGAAGTGACTGCTGGCACACAGGGGGATAAAGCCCGCCCGCAGGACTCCGAGCGCTGGAAGCAGGGTGGCTGTAGCCTCTCCTGGAGCTGCAGAGGGATTGTCGGAGTGCTGGCGCTCAAGGGAGAAGCCGGGCGTGGAGCCAGGGAGGGAGAGGCAGGAAGGGGTTCGTGTGGAGAGATGTACAGGTTTGGGTTTAAAATCTTTCTCCTCTCTCTTCTGCAGCTGAGAAGCGGAAATTGGAGCTAGCGGAGAAGTATGCGGAGTTGAGGAGGAGTGGAAAGCTGGAGAGCTTCCTGAACAAGAGGAGAAAGAGGAATGCCATCAAAGACAAGCGCCGGCTGCCCTCACAGAAGAGCCTGTGACTGCCTGGTGGACACACTGTTGTCTGGAGAGGGAAGGCTGCCCCTGGGGTTTGCTCTGTCCTGACTGGACCTTGAGGACTGCCGTCCCGCTTGTTCACCCCTTTACAGTGGTGCTGTTCACCAGCAGAGCAGAGACTGAGCTGAAGAAAATGTGCTTTAGGAAACTGCAAAACACTCCCGGGGCTTACAGCACGTTCAGGTGGTGCGGGAGACTGTCGTGCCGATTCACGTGGAATTGACGGCTGGCTCTGTTCGTGGACCTGCTTTTCTCCTACCCTGACTAGGAGAGCACAAGCCTTCAGCGGCGCTGCTGACTCTTCAGCCACCAGCTCACGTGGGAAGAGACTGTGGGAGGGCTCTGGTCCAACACCTACTCAGCCAGCACGGAGTTTGGATCACGTTGCTCAAGGCTTATTCCAGTTGGGTCTGGAAACCTCCAGGGGCAGAGAGGCTGCTGCCTCTCTGCACCCCTGCTCCACTCTTCATACCCTCAGGGTGCAGCTGTCCCCCTCCCCTCACCTCTGGTAGGAATTTGCCTGGTTTTAACTTACAATTGTTGTCTCTTGTTCTCAATAAAGTGCCCGGCTCCGTCTCGCCAGTAACCTCCTTGCGGGTGCAGGAAGGTCTCCCCACGCCGCCTCTTCCGGGGTGAACAAGCCCTGTTCCTTCCGCATCTCCTCCCAGGTCGGGGGTTCCAGCCCCTGACAACTTCCGTGTCCTCAGCTGGAGCAGGGGCAGCAGATCAGCGTCCTGTGAGGGCCCAGGCTGGGGGCGGTATCCAGAAGCAGTCTGACAAGCGCTGAGCAAAGGGGGCATGATCGTATCCCTCGACCAGCGGGCTGCGCTCCTGGCCACGCCGCCCACGTTTCGGCCGGCCTCCCTTGCTGCCGGAGCTTGCTGCTGATTGTGTTCAGCTACTGCTGCCCCCAGAGTTACCCCCCTTCTCAGCCTCATCTCTGAAGGGCTGTTAGTTCTTCTAGGTAACACTGATTGCATGTAAAATGAAACTTTATTTTCCCTTTATTCCTGGTGTTACAGTCTGTAACAATCTTATGGAAGTTAATCCCTCTGCCTGGCCTTGTACGTGGCGGCTTCCTCCTTCCCCTGCACTGAGTGACACTGGATGCAGAAGCTGCAGCATCCTCACACCTTTGGAAGAGAATTTTCCTGGGAGCTGTGTGACAGCACCAAACCCCAAGGCGACTGTGGTGCTCTGCTGCCTGGTGCTCTGGATTTTTTCATCTGTGCAAATCGCCCCTAGCAAAGTTGCACGGCTTGGGTGGGCTGGAGGTGGCTCAGCTGTGGGGAGGAGCGGGGTTGTCTGTTCCGGGCGCCTTGCTGAGGAGCTGTGCCGGGAGCGGCTTTCCCAGAGCAGCATTTAGGTTTCCCATTAAAAGTTGCCCTGTGGGGAGCAAGCCCGGTGCGTGCCTAGCACGGCTCTCGCTTGCCCTGCTGGAGCTGAATGGGCTCTTTCTGCCYGAGGCCTCAGTGCCCGGTTGGCGGAGGAAGGTGTCTTGGACTGTAGATTTTGCCTGGTTCCGTCCAGCACAGCAGATCCTCTCTGCCAGGGCTGATCTGGAGGCCCTGCAGGTGGGCTCTTGCGATGTGATACGGATGTCCCTGGGGCAGGCAGCTATGGGGCATGGCTTGTACTAGCTCGTTTAACTGCGGCACTGGGCTGTGAGTCACAGCCGAGTTCCCCCAACACTGTGACGCCCTCGGGGCTCGCTGAGCTCTGAGGACCTGGCTCTCCTCTCCTGCTCCCTGGCCAGGGAGGATGGCTTCTGACCCTGGCACAGCCACGAGCAGCATCAGGCAGCAGTGCTGGGTGTTCCCCCCCAGGTTTGAGCAGCCTCCCCCCCTCCCCGTGCCCCCCATGTGCTTTTGCAACCGCAGCTGGATGTCCAGGCACGCTAGAGACAGGAGCTTGCTGGAGACGAGGACGGAAGGACAGATGGGAAACGCACCTGCAGGCGGGGACACAGAGAAGCAAGGAGGCTGCGCGGCTCAGGTCATCTTTTATTGCAAAGAAGGAACTATGAAAAAGGCCGGTGACCCTCCCTGAGCCCCCCGGGCCTGCGGTAGCCTGGAAGGGACGGCCGGGCTGGGGCTCAGGCCTTGCTCCTGCTGCCCTGGCGCCCGTGGCTCTTGCAGCAGGGGCGGGCTGCAGCGCAGGGGCGAGCCAACCCACAGCCGGGGCAAGCGGCGCAGGCAGAGCAGGCGGACCCCCGGCGTCCTTGCGCGCCCTCCTCGGCCTGCACCCTGGCTGGCTGGAGGGCAGCGTTGTGCTGGGAGCAAGGACCGGGCTGGGGGCGGTGTCCAGGCCCTGCAGCAGATGGCTGCGTGGCCCCAGCGTGCCCTGGGGAGATACAGCACACTGTGGATGAATCCGGCCACCTTGTGCCATCCGGTACCCATCTTGCCAGGCGGGGTGTGGAAGTCCTAAACTGCTCTGCAGCCTCATGGAGGCCACCTCCCTGCCCCCATGCTCCCCCTGGGGACAGGGACAGGGGCGTTCCCTTGCCCACCCACCCCGCGTCGTGGGGAGCTGCACAATTTGCTGGCCAAGCATAGCAATGGCCGGGCTGCGGCTCCTGCTGGCTGTCACGTGTCGTCCTGGGTCAGCTCCTCAGGACAGGCAGGCTCCTCTCGAGACTTGTGCAGCCCAGGGGAAGGAGGCTGGGCCTGGGAGCCAGGCTGCGGGGCTGGGCCTGGCCCCAGGGACGCGTGGTGCCGGTGTCGCTGGTACTGCACAAACATGCAGATCTTCAGTCCAATAGCCAGCATGTTCTTGCCCATGAAGATGCTGGAGACCCGAGCGTCTCTGAAGAAGACCATGTTGCTGCCTCGGATGAAGATGGTGATGATGTTGACAGTGAGCATGCTTAGCATGGGGTACAGCATCATCCGATGTGGCACGATGCCAATCCCTTGCATGCTGATCTCGCAGAGGGATACACAAGGGAGGACCAGGAGCAAGATGTAGCAGTAGAAGAACATGATGCCCTCAGCCCAGAGTGGCAGCCCCTTCTTTTGGGGCTCCCACAGGTTGGCCTGGATGTCCAGCACATCCAGCATGTCCACAATGACCCAGAAGAGGCGATTGCGGAGATCCTCTTTCTTCTTGAATGTCCTGACGTAATCCATGTGCTCTGTGGCCACCAACAACACGTAGAGGGCTGGGATGCAGATGGAGAGCAGCAAAGTCAGTGCTTTGCGGGCCATGAGGTCCAGGCTTTTCCGGTCAGCTTTATAGTTCTGGTAGACAAAGTAGACTTTGATCTCCAGAACGAAGACATAGAGGAACCAGAGGATCATGGCATAGCCTCGCTTGGCTGTCTTTACCTCTGCCCCGACCCAGACAGCCACGTAGCGGAGTACCAGCAGAAAGCACACATCACCCACTGCCACCATGACGCAGATGCCCAGTTTCCTGGAGCCCTGGCTCTGCTCCACCAGGTAGGCATCCATAAGGATGAGGCTGCTCATGATGAGCATGGTGGAGAGGCACACRTGGGGCTTGCTGACAGGTGGTGGGGGAACCATCCTGCACAGAGGAACAGGGGGGACCATCAGGGAGTTGTTGGGCTTCCCCGTCCCCATTCCCCCCCCCCAAGCCCCCTTCTGCCTGTCTCTCCTCAGTAACTCGGTGAGGGAAAGGAGAGGGTTTGTGGGGACTCTTCTCCCATTCTAGCCAGCCAGTTTGTCTCACACCCACAGACTCATAGCTGAAGCACTCCGGTGGCTCCCAGCCAGACCATGTCCTGACAGGAAGGGACTGGCTTTTCACCAGCATGGGGAGCCCCACCACACAAGAAGCGGGCGCCTCCAGACTGCCCCTCTGCCAGGGCAAGGGCTTGAGAGCCACAGCTCAGACTCTGGGGGCAACAAGAACAAGCCCCTTACCCCAGCGCTGCATGGAAACCCAGCTCCTGGGCTGCACTTGGGAGAGCTGTGGGAGCACGATGGGCGGCCCTCAAGTGCTCAGGACGCCACCATCTCTTTCAGGAGTTGGATGCCCTGGTTATTCCCTCCAGCTGTGGAGGGCATGTGCCTTTTTCTTTTTTCCCCTCTGATTTTAAGCTGGTGGCACTGGTTAATATTCTTCCCTGCAAGCAAGAGCCCCAATCTGCACTTTCAATGTGAGCGGATCCTTGACTGCAATGATCCAGGACCTCTGTCTTTTCAGCCTTCCTTATTTTCATGTACAGTGTTAGGAGAAGGATTATTTTTATCCTGGCTGTGCTGCGGAGGATGGGAGGGAAAGAATCGACCCAACCTCTTCAGCTTCCTTCAGCCTCGCACTACTCCACGGCTTTGCCTGTAGCTGTTTGCTTGTGTCTACCCTTCTCTGGTGGGCTAAACCAAAAGCAAAGCAGCACCAAGCAGCTGTTTGGAGCTCGATACCTCCATGTCAGCCTGGTCCTCAGCTTTCTGACACCGGGGCAGAGCCAGTCATGGCCCCTGTGAGTGTCCTGCCTGCCTTGGACAGCCCCGGGGGGGGCTGCCCAGCTCCCTCCTCCTGGCCAAGCACAGCTGCGGGCAGCCACTGCCAGCAACACGGAGGGAGCGTGGAGACGGCGCCCAGCCTGTCGCGGCTCAGCAGCTGCCCTGGAGGAGAGCCAGCCACTGGGCTGAAATGGAGGAGGCGGCTAGCCCACTCGCCGCACGGCCCAGCGCTGCGCGATGACTGCCCGAGCGGAGACCACCGAGCCACGCTTGGGCCACGCAGGGGCTCTGGGGCACTGTCCCCCCCCACCAGTTGAGCATGAAAGAGATGGCACTTGACTGTGCTTGGGAGCAGGATGGAGGCTCTACGGTTACGTTAACCCCATGCACAGATGCTCTTGGTGCTGCCTCTGACCCACCGGGCCACGGGCACGTGAGGCTCCGAAACGTTGGGAGAAATCCTTCTTTGGAGCCAAGGGGCCAGGCATCCCGTGCAGTCTGGCCTCCCCCAGGAGGAAAGCTCCGGGCCCAGGGGCACCCTGGCAGCACGCGAAGGCAGCTGGGGGGATGATGCAAAGCCTCAATCCGCCAGCTGCAGGCGGCTCTACGGGAGGCGGATCAGGGGCTGGCGGACACGAAGGCCCCGCGCGCCCACCGCGCGTGCCGTGGGGCCACCGGCTGCCCCATCTCCGCTCCCCCGGGGGCCAGCTCCGCTCGGGTCGCGCACGCCAGCCCCCCCAGCGCGGGGGCGGCTGAGCTGCGC
>NW_028186562.1:300151-305835 GCF_003343005.1 Rhea americana
CGCCGGGAAGGCTCCCCGGGCTAGCGCGCCCTGCAGACGCCTGCTCCGGGGGGGGGCTGCACTCAGGCATCGGGAGCGGGGCCGGGGCAAAACCGTTCCCGGACTCGAGCGAGAGGGTAGCTAGCTGCTAACTGGGCACCAGGTGCCAAGAGTCACCTCGCCTCCCGCCGCTTCTGGGCTGTCCGTAAGCCCCCTCTTGTATCCGGCAGCTCTTGGATGCCCCTCGGACCTCTCGGACAGAACAGCCGCATCCTGCCCGCAGTGTCCGTGGGGACTGGAGCGCCAGAGCTTCTGTCTGGGGTGGTGCCCAGGTGGGTGACCATAGAGGTACCCGTGGGAGGGAGAGAGGGAGGGAAGATGCTGGAGGTAACGATCAAACAGTGGGTTTTGAGATGCTGATTCCTCTCTGGGCTGCAGTCATAAAACCTCTGAGTCCTCACCGGAGGCTAGGACAGGAGCTGACAAAGTTTGTGCTGGAAGCAGTAAGGAGTTTCTTTAACCAGGTACATAAAAATAAGCAACCAGAGCAAGAGCAGATACTTATGCATGTCCCTAAACTAYGACACTGGAACCAGAGGGCCACAGTTCATGTGCGGATGCAGCTGTGAAAGGTATCAGAGACCAAATGGAATGGAACCAGAGAGGGGCCATGCCAGGCTTCCTAGTTCCTGGGATGACAGCCATTCCTGGAGCCCGCTGGCTCCAGACCTGGGAGGAACTCATCTCCGGCTTAGCCCTGTGCTGCCCAGGGCACTGGCACCCCAGCATCAACACTGAAGAGGCCTTCTAGGACGGGGCCCACAACCTACTCAAGGGAACAGAAAGAGAGCCAGAAAAATCCACATCAGTCACGCTGGCCGGCCTCAAGGGGGGGACGCGAGAAAAGGGGAAGCTTATCAGCAAGAAACTGCAAGCGGTGGCTGCAATGGGGAAAGGCTGGCTGTGGTGGCCTGGGGACTGCGCTGACAGCACTGGCTGCTCTGAAAGAGCCTCAAGGCCCCTCGGCACCGGGCATGGTCCATGAGCAAAGGAGGAGAGGTGGCTACAAGCGATGGCCATCCTTCAGGGAGACAGGTTAAAAAAGGGGGAAAAAGGGGGGTGGGAAAACAGGGTACCTTTAACAAAGGCCTAACATGAGCCAGGTGCTGGAAGGTGATGTGAGCATGGAGGAGCAAGGAACCATGTTTGTCAAGTTGGAAAACAAATGAACATGCAGAGTCAGTCCAGGTAACTCTTTGCAAAAAAAAATTCAGCTCGCAAGTGATGGAGCTAAGCCATGGTGACAATATCTTCTGGGTGTGAATTAGGCCTCTGAGAAAATGGCGTCTCTTGAACAACATTCATTTTAAACATAGTCCCATATGGTGTCGTGCACCCGAAAGCCAGACAGAGCTGCTATTCAGCTAGCAGCAGCTTGGAGGAGGAGCGAAAGTGCCATCATGACAAACCGAGCGATGATGGGCACTCAGCGCAGAGCTGGGGCAGCAGCAGTTCCTGAGCATCCTGAGGCATCTAAGGGAAGGTAGGAGCCAGTAACGCTCGCAGTCCAGAAAGCCTTGACTCAAAAGAATTTTGAAAATCAAGGCTTCTGGCATCCCGTGTGGAGCACATGCACCCGAGATGTCCTGCAGCCAGGGAAGGCATCATCCCACCTCCTGGTAGCATGAGGTGCCCAGAGTGGTGGAGCAGGAACCACATGCAGCCCAAGGAGCAGCAGTGAGGTGGCACTGTTCCTGGGACCAGGAGGCTGAGGCAGGAGGTAGGGACATCCTAGGAAAAAGGCTGTTTGTGCCATGGCCACTGGGTGTCAGTGCAACCCTATGCAGCCTGCCCAGGACAAAGCCACCCTGGGCACCTGTCATGGGGCAGGCTGACAAGCATCTGCCTGTCCCACCCAGGCCCAAGGGCCAGAATCCCCTCCAGATGACTCCCATGTACCCCGCAGCCCTAGACGTGGTCAGAACTTCTGCAGCATCAGTGGGGTGGGCTCATCTTGGCACTGTCTCACCCAGGGCATGGCCAAATGTGCCCCTGCTGGGCCTGTGAACAGAACATCTCACAGCTCACCTCTGTGGTCACAGGAGAGAAAACGGGGCTTTGCTGCGATGTGATGAAAGATGCTGTCACAGCCAAAACAAGGGCAGTTTGCGAGGGACATCTGTGTAGAAGAGAAATGCTCTGCTCTAGAGCACCAGCCATGACTCGCTGGATCTGAACTTAGTCCGGAGGCAAAGCCTTAGGTGCCGCACAGCTCTCGCAAGTATCCGGGAAAAAGGTACTGGCCAAAAGGAATCTGGTGCCCCAAGTGGGCTTGACCTGCACAGAGGCACACCCATGGTGCTTTGTCTGCCAGGGACAAAGTCCTCAGTGGTTATGAGGTCTCTCAACAGCGCTGAAGGTGCTGGAAAGGAGCTGGTGGGCAGGGTCCATTTGTACAGCAGTGATGCGTGGAAAAGGAGAAGGAGTTTCTCTTTTTCCATGCCCAGTTTAAGCTGGAGGCACAATTTAAGCTGGTTGCTAGGAGGCTAAAGAGCAGGACTCCTTGGCTGCTCTCTCCAATATGCTCCAAGATCATATCCAGGGTAAAGCAAATCTCAGATAGTCCTTAGCACACAGAAAGCTCTCAACTTAGGAGCTGGTAGGGAAGCAGTGGGATTAAGTGTCGACTCTACCAGGCCCTGTTTAAGCCAAAATATAACCCGGCTTTGGCACTTATAATGAAAAAAGTAGGAGAATTTTGACCTCAAAGGCAGGGGAAAACTAGCGTGTAGAAGAGCATTGCTCTAGGCAGCTCATCACCTGGAGGCAAGGTCAGTGTAACAGTAAGGCGCGAGAAAGAGAGTAGTCTGAGGAGCCAAATCCCCAAATAAACAAGGCACACTGAAAGACTGAGAACAAAGGTATAAATTCATCTGCAGAAAAGCCAAAGGGCAGAAATAAACAAGTGAGCTGGAATAAGGACAGAGGTACTCAAAGGGAACAGGCTGTAGGGAGAGAGCCAAAGAAATCCACCTCAATCATGTTGAATATTTTTGAGGAGAACTGAAAGAACAGTTCTTGTCAGCAAGAACCTGCAAGTGGTGGCCAGAGCAAAAGGGCTGCTTGTGGCCTAGGAGTGCTTCAACAGGCCCAAAAACCCATCACAGCTCCCAGAGCATGGCACAGCTACAGAGCAGGGAGAGAGAGGCAAGTGGAAGTGATGGGCATCCTCCAAGAAGGCAGGAGAGAAACAGCCCTGCCAGGACAGAGTAGGTGGCCTGGAAGAGCAGCAGCACTGCCAGCATTCATGGCTGCCTGAAGAAGGGGCTGTTGCTTCACCAGGCTCTGGTGCTCCGAGCTGCTGACCTCCTAGAAGTGCCAGGGCACCTACAGAAGTCTGGAGCACTGGGTGCAGTCTTAGTACCACATGGATAACTGAGAATGGTAACTAAGACCGAGAGGCAAATGGTCAAAGCAAAGCGCTGGAGAGGTGCCACCATATCTAGCAGGGTCTTCTGAAGCAGTCAGCTGCTTTTAGGGAGAGACAATGCTGATACCCAGCTGAGATCAAACTATCATGGGTGCAAATGCTGAGATAATGCCAGGCCAGCATAACGGATATGTGACTCTATCCTGCCGCAAAACAAGGTTTTCATATTCATCTACAGAATGCTATGAAAATGCAACTCATTCCTGATCCAACTGAATTTCCACAAAAAGCTTCTGCTAAGATCCCTTTAGCAAATGTTCTTAAAGAAATTAGGCTGTCAAGGATGAAAGGAAAGGTCCTCTCATGGATCTAATGACTGCTTGAAGAAGCGAAAACGCATTGAAGCGGCAAACAAGCTGTTTTGAGAACAAGACAGAAGCTCTACACAACTGTCCTGGGACATGTGCTGTTCATCAGATGCAGAAATGGGCTAGGAAAGGGAGCAGACAGCAAGGCGGAAAAGTTTGCTGATGGTTCAAATGATTCAGCTAGTCAGTTTGAAAGCTGATGTGAATAGCTGCGTGTTGCTGAGAGACTTGGAGCTCAATGACAAATAAAACACAAAACTGACAAATGCTAGGTAAAAGAAAAGGTCCTAGTGACAGACTGTAAATTAGACATTAGCATTCAGGAAAGTGACCCTGAAATCCTCGTGGATAATGTTCTGAAAACACGGGCTCTGGAAGAGCTGACGAAAAGGCCAGCAGAACATTAGGTCTGATGAGGAAAAGAAAAGTGTGCTGAAGAAAAGCTCCACAGTAGAAACTGTTATACGTTGCTTTGCAAACCCATGCTGCTCCCCCTTGTTAAACCGTGGTCCCTCCGTTTGCATGAGAAGAACGTCACAGTCTGCTTGGAGCAGCGTTGCATCAACAGAAAACCTTGCCACAGCTGAAGCTACTGAACAACGCAGGTCCTGGCATGGTCCCTGCAGAAGCTGTTGGCTTCTCTCCATCGTGAGGACTGACCACTTACCGACTCATCCACTCTCCGCCTGGTCTTTGACTCAGTTGCTTCTCTCAAGCAGTCTCAAACAGCTCGTTCATCCCTGCCTCTTTCCAGGACTCCAGAGCCAGCACTACCCTGCTTGGATGGTTGTGTTCCAGAGCCTCTGCTAGCATCAGCTCCATTTCCATCCTCCGCTAAGGCCCTGCTGAAGAAGAAATCTAGTTTGTTGCTGTAGCAGCACCAGAGAAAGGTATCTGGTCAGCTACCTGCAACGGCCGTGGCGTTCCCTGGGCTCTCCCTCCACGCTGGCTTTCAGAGTATCTGCCAGGCCCCAGCTCCCCGCGCACTTGAGGGACCGTCCGGCAGGAGCTTTAATTCCTGGTTTTACCTTCAGCTTGCCAGCTCTGCGGTTCTTTCTGGTTTTCTCTGCATGGACACAACTCCGGCACCTGGAAGGATGCCCCCTTGTCTCCGGGGACCTTCCTCGCCCTGTCGTCCACCCGTCCTGGCTTCCACCGGCCCTCCTCGAGCCGAGCCCAACGGCATTCAAGGCCGCAGCCTGGCATCCTCGGCGCCCCTCGCAGCCGCCCTGCACTCTCAGTTGCCTTTGGGGCTCCTTTTTCAAGCCGATCTCCTGCTCCCGCCGCCAGGCCCCGCTCAGAGGTCGGGCACAGTTGCGACAGGGAGGGTCGCTCGTCTAGGGGGGCTGCAGAGCGCAGCCGTCCCTGCTCCCCACCGCGGCCGCCATGACGGGGCCCCTCCGCGGGAAGGAGCGCGCTGTGTTGGGGGGGGGGGCAGGCCCAGCCGCTCCCCGTTGCCATGGTAACCGCGCGAGCAAGCCAGGGCCGAGGGGCTATTGGGGGGTGGGGGGGCGCGCGCGTTCCCACAACGGCTGCTGGGCGCGCGCTCGACCGCGCCCCTCAGCGGGCGCGCGCGGGCACGGGGTGGGGGGAGCGGGAAGGAGGTGCCAAAGCGCTTTAAAGGGACCGCGACCACGCCCCCCTCCAGCCTCGGGCCGCGACGCCTCTGCCATTGGCTGTTCGGCCCCCCTCCCAGCCGTCCCCTCTTTTTTCCTCTCCGATTGGCTATCGGGCGCTCCAGCCCCGCCTCCGTCGTATCCCATTGGCTGCCTGCCAAACCCATAGGCCTCACCCTTTCCCCGCTCCGATTGGCCGATCTGCCCCCCCTCCCTGCAGGCCGCGCCCCGGGCGGGCTGTGATTGGCCGCGAGTCGCCCCAGCCCCGCCTTGCCGCGCTTCGGTTGGCCG
>NW_028186562.1:306340-373546 GCF_003343005.1 Rhea americana
CCTCACTGTGGCCGCGCCGCCTTTCCGGCCCCGAAAGGGGTGACGGCCTCGACAGCCGGTGCCCTGGAGCCTGGCGCGGGCTGCCTCGCACCCGCGGCCCCTCGCCCTTCCCTGCGCCCTAGCCCGTAGGCGGCTGAGCTGAAGTTGGATGGTGTGAACATCATTGCCGATGGATGGATGGATGGATGGATGAAGGTACGTCCAGCCTAGACGTACCTGACCGGAAGAATGCCAAGTCCTAGGTCGTTCTTGGAGTCAGGAGGTGTTGGGTGTGTTGGTGAACTAAGTGTCTTCAGGCTAATTCATCTTATCACGTGAAGTCTTTTCATGAGCATTGAGATCTCTAAGTTGATGAGGCTGATTCGAGAAGTCGTCATGGATCCGCGTGTCTCTGGGCCATGGTAGGGTGCCTGCAAGTGGCATATCAAGTGCCGCACAAAAACTACATGAGTAAAACTGAAGAGAGGAAAAATAACTGTTCCTGCCGGGGGAAGAACACCAGCCTTTGTGGAAAGGTTGCGGGAGGTTGATGTGCTTGTAGGGAGAAACCTGGTGGCAGGTTGGAGTAGAAATGTTCTGATGTTCTTCCAGTTAGTATGGTAAAGTTGTGTGGCTGTGATGCCCAAGGAGGTCTTGCCCTGAGAAGGCAGCAGATTGGAAGGAGTTTGCAATGTGATGCATCTGTGAAAAGCCTGGGCAGCTTTGTGCAATGCACACGGAGGCAGAGTCCTATGGAGCAGGAAGCAGTGATCCTTTTATAGCTTTAAGGTGACTTGGGGTATTGTTTAGTTGTGGGTAGATTACTCACAAACAGTATTCCAAAGAGCAGCAAAGGATTATCAGACTGACTTTCTGCAGAAAGAGGAGAAGTTGCAGATGCAGGGAGCTGAATTTAGTGATGGTGAAGCGTGTGTACATAGCCTTCACAAGTGGAGAAGCTACAAGTGTTAGAGGAGGAATTGCTTTGGGCAAGCCAAAGACAGAATAACTGGGAGACTGAATTTAGAAGTGAGCTACATGGGTGGCAGGATGCAGGTGGGAAGTTTGCTAGTAGAAATGGTATGTCATCAATTTGAAGCTGTAGGAAGAACTGCTCTTTGGCAGAATGAATTCTGTGCCTTTTCACAAGGATAATTTCCATTAGCATTGGGTAGACTTGTGTTCTCATGCAAGAACGTATGTGTGTGCTGGCTGCCATGAGGGGCAACCATCTGACACACCATTTCAGAGGAAACCTCCATAGAATTAATCTGAAGTTTCATCTCTGGAATTTCTTAAAATGCAACATTTGTTAACATGGGAAGTAGCTGATGGAAGCTGATTCTTCCTTCAGAGGCATCTACTCTGACATGATATGCCACTATGCCTGCAGAATCAGCAGGTGGCTGGAGAAGTCCTGCCAGGCCAAGATGACCATTGTGGGGATTGGCCTTTACTGTAGGTTTCCTAGTGTTTCATCTCGCCTGCAGGTATTTGTGTTTGCTAAAACTAAAGGTCAATCAAGCCTTGATCCGGGTTGGGTTGATGGTGTGTGTGTGCATTGTGCTTGCTTGTTACTTGCCCATGTTCTTCCTCTGCTGATATGCTTGTTTTAGTCTTGACATTAGGTTTTTTGAGGCAGAGGCTCCTGCTGTGCTGTCTGAGTACTCAGCACAAGTGATCTCTAGTCTGTATTGTACTTGGAGTGTCAGTGTGATAGTGGCAAAATAATACCCGTTCAAGTGTAGTAATTCTTTCTGCTCGAGTCTTTCTGTCTCTAGTTCATGTGTAGCCTTAATTCCTCCAGCACTCTTGAGTTTCTAGGGAAAGGAGAACTTTGCCCAGGTCCTAATGCTATAGAATTTGCTTTGCTTTTTCTAGACACTGTATCGTATGTCTCCACTGTCCCCATGCTCCTTCTTAGGCTTTTCATTTCTTTGGCTTCTGCAGGAGCAGGGCTGGACTAGGTGGACCTTTGCAGTGTTGCTGCTCTGTGCTTGGAAATTAATGCGGGACTGTTGAGAGCTAGTTGTCTGGGCCTTCAAAATTTCTGAGAGGCAATCTGGGCTGGTAAAAATAGGCACTGTGAAGTATAAGCCCCCATGTATGAAACGGTTCTGTAATGTGGTTGTGAGACGTCTGATGCATTGTAGGAGGGCCTTGGTTTTAGAAGGTGAACTGCCGTGTATAATGGAAGTCTTTCCTGCTGAATCAGAAATACCTTATGCATCACTGAACTAAGCCCATATTCAGTTCTGGAAATTGCTCTCCTCCCAGAACAGAGGTATCATCCTTCCTACTGGTTCTTTCTGGTTTCAGAGCCGTGGTGGGAGAGATCTGTGAACTCTTAATGCCCTTCCTATGAACTGAGTAAGCACAGCCTGGACCCAGCTGCCTTGGCTCCAGGGGCTCTCAGGGGAGACAGAGTTGGATTTTCTGGGCAGTGGGCTATTAGGCAGGGAAGCAGAAAGAACTAAGCACCTGGAAACCAAGCAAAGTGCTCTCTGCATCTTCAGTTAAGCTACCCTGTGGGACAGGGATGATTGGCTTCTTATTGCGGTGCCTCAGAAGGAAAGCAGTCCAGGTTGATTCCTGCTGTGGAGTTTGAAGTGTGCTTCTTCAAAAATAGTCAATCAGCCTTAACTTACGCTTGCAGTTGTCTTATTAAGAGTTTTCCTGGAGGTGCTCTGGGGAGGGATGAAGAACACTGTTGTGCAAGTAAGTCCCCTTTTCAGTGTACGGAGACCGCAAGCAATGAACTAGAGCTTTTCCAAAGCAAAATGTCTGTCTGCATCAAAGTAATGTTTTATTTTGTTTTCATGGTTTCATACGCTGATCGGACTCTATGTTTGGAAAAAATATGTTAAAGGACTCTGCACAAATGTGCTTGGGGACTTGCTCCTTTCAAGTAGGGATGTTTTTCTACTTCTCTTAGTAAGACTGCTCTTCCTTTCTCTCCCTTTAATATCTGCGACTTCTTAACGAATTTGGAAAGAAGATAAGTTTGTGCAGCCGTGTTCACTCTATCCTTTCTCCATGACATAGCTCTTGTGTTCAGTGTTATGTGGATGTTTTTTCACAGATAAGTCATCACGTTTCTAGACCGAGGTAAGAGTTGTGTTTTAGCTAATGTATCAGAATAGATGAACTGAAACTGCAAAGGCAGAGTCTTCTACCTGTACAAATTGTGTTGTGAATGATGTTACGTGGATGCAGATACACTGCATTTGGCCTAGAGTACCTTGTATCTCACTATGATGCTTGAGCGCAAAAACCATTCCAAGTCTTGCTGCCACCCACACAGTGTGCTCGAACATAGCGTCTCATGCTTCTGGTACCTAGAAGAGCATTGACTTGGAGAAATGCGTATGATTGGGGCTGACTTTGTTTGTCAGACCGTGAATGTGCACCTTCAAGATATCACCTTTTGGAAGATGTTCTGAATTTGCTATTGTTAAAACTTCCACCCGTGTGTTTTGGAAAGCCTCAGCGTGATGAATGCTTTCTTGGAAGGGAGAGCTGTTGTTGCAGATATAACTGGAGAGATCCCATAAGTGCTAGCTGCAGTGGTCCTTAAAAGTGCCAGGAGGCGAATGCCTGTGCGGACCCCTTGTCCCAATCAGGCAGAGGGTTCAGGGAGAAGAGGGTAAGCTTTCTTTTTTGTACAGCTTGTCGCGTGCTTTCCTTCTCTTTTCTTTCTTTTTTTTTCATTTTTTTTGAGGTCCAAAAGCCTTGTAGTGAGCAGTGCATGTAGCAAAGTATGGAAGAACGTGCTCTCCTCTGGCTCAGCTGCATTCAGCCGGGTTGGCAGTGGTCTCACAGCCCTGTGGAGCTTGTCTGCTGTCAGCTGTGGTCTCAGGGGGTCCATTTCCTTCTCTGCAAGTCATGCAGGCTTGCTATTCTACAGCTCCTGAGTATTTCTCTTTCTGAAGGTGCCTTAGTGATGAAGAGTCTCTGAACTGGACGTTCCTTTATGAAACAATCTTTTTCCAGCTGAAATAATATGTATTTGTCTGTCCAAGATGTTCTCGAGCAGTTCCCTGGGTAAATTGGGAGTTTTCACTGTAAACTTCCAGCCTCAGCAAAAGCTGCTCTGATTGAATAAGATAGAGAGTTGCACCTCTGGGAATGTTAAATGATTCCAGATTGTTCCTTAAAAAAACATTCGGATGCCATGGCAAATCGGAGTAGCTCCAGTCAGCAAGTGCTCCAGAGAGGCCACGGTTTCTTGTAAGGAAACAGTCTCTTAAAACTGATGATATTTCCCTTGTTTGAATTATGATTTCCTTTTAGTCCTATATAGAAAACAAAATGTTCTAAACAATCATCTAATTGCATATTGTTTTTAATATTGTGGACTTGGCTGCGAGCCTGCAAAGTAACCCAGCTGATGTGTTGTCTGCTGTCGCTCTGTGTGGCTTGCCTGTCACAGAGGGGCACGTTTGGGATTTCTCCTCTAGCTCCATTATGTTTCCCCTCTGAACGGAGAATAATTGAACTGGTGCCTGTTATTGCATCTTTTTGCTCATTACTGGAACTCGGGACAAGTGTCCCCTGCTGGCGTGATTGATGGAAGGTGTGCTCCTTTCAGAGAATTAATAGTGACTTTGCTGAAGGCTTAATTTTATTTGAAGTCCCTGCAATGCCGCCCCTTGGACTAGCTCGCCAGTGTTTCATTCGTTAACTAGGCTGCGTTAGCCCAGTTATCTGATGGCTTATCAAAAACGTTACGTTGTTCTCATTCTGCTAGTACGCTGCGAGCGCTGATACTGCTTTCTCTAGAGTATTCAATTACTTGTGATTACTAATAGCTGTGTAGTATGCATGTAGTGCACACTCCTCTTGGACGAAGATCTCCTTACCTTTCTGTTGTGCAGTTTCTTTCCTTTCAGAAGAATAAATTGCTGGGCACCAGTATCCTGTTCTTTCCTGAAATCTGTGCTGATGCTTTTGTGTAGTTCTTTGCAATGTAGAATGATTCTAGGTTGAACATGTGTCTCCAATCAGCTTCCAAATAAATTATTTCTCAAAAAGAACCAGAGGCTGAAGACATCCTACATTTTATAGCGTGTCTGATGAGCATCGGGTCAAGGCTATTTTCTGAATACCTTGTGTTCTCATCCGGTCCCAGCTTTCCGAACCCCAGATGATGGGGAGGCTGTGCTTCTGCTGTTTCTTAACTACATCAAAGCTGGTGGATATTGTACTTATTTTTTTCTGCTGCCTAGCTTGCAGTGGATGAGGTTAGAGAGTTTGAGAAAACAAGGAGTAAATGTGTCTTCTTTTTGTGGAGGATGAAGCAGCAGGGACCTGTCTCTGACTCCAGGGAAGCAGACAGCCTATGTGAGCTTGGTCTGGTAGCTAACAGTCTCCTGGATCTTTATCTGAAATGAGGGGACATCACTTTTGGGGTATTTCAGCATACTCATCACAGTGGACCCAAAGGAGAGATGCAGCATTTCAGGTACCTTAACACATTGCTGCTGTGGTTATAGAGGCCACTTGCTGCTCCGCCGTGGGATTCAGCCCCAAATTGCGCTGGTGTCTTCTCCGGACCTGTTGCAATGCAGTCACCTTTATAATTTACTGCCCGTTGTCGTGTCTTACGCTCTGTTTCTCCTACCTCATGTGGTTTAACCCTGGAAGAGATTCTGTTTAGCAAATGAAAACTCCTGTTGTATTTTGTCTGTTACTCGAGTTTTTGAGTCCTCTTTATTTTCCTGCTGATGCTGATCTTTGCTCCACTGTAAAACTTAGCCTGTTTTTTATTCTTCAGTGCAAGCATGTTTTAAGTAATATGAGACCCACAGCCATTGCATATGGGGTCACCTCCTGGACTGAAATGTCCAGGCTTAGTGAACAGCTGTTTTAGGCTGCTGTGTATTTTTAACTCTTTCTGTGTACATGATAACAAAAGCTTCTGTGCAGGCTTTTTGGGATGATGCCAGAACTTGTGTCTTCTGTTGTCCCTACCAGCTTAGTCTGGCCGGTCCCTTTTTTATAGGGACTTTTACTTATTTATATAGTTTTGGAAGAGCTCATTTGCATCTATTCTGCATTTTTTTCTTGTGCTTCTTTACCTATCATATAGCAATCCATCCATTCTGTGCCTTATCGGTATGCCTACTTTCTTCTATTTCTACTTTCCCTCAAAGGCTCTGCACGCTGCTGCTGATAATTTTGGCATTGCTCTCACATTTTTTCCTTGCTTCTGTCATGCCTTGCAAACCTATAATTGAGTACTCTTCAGTTCTGAATCTTAGTTTTTCTCTTCTCCATGTAATTTGCTTTTGTTCTCAGAATTTAGGGGCTGTTCGTTGTGGATTGCCAGTGGCCACATTTTGCGCCTGTATGATGGCTTGTATTTTTCAGCTGGACCCTGTTCCTGGTGTGCTTGAGATGTTTTTTTAATGGCTTTGAGGTTTTCTTTCTCCACTAATGGATATCATTTTTTCCCCTTTTGTCAGACTTTCTGAATTTTCTTGTATACACTTCCCAGAAATACAGTACTCCTAGACTGCATTTTCTTTCAGTCCTCTCATACTTTGCATTTGAGGCTGTTGGGTCCGAGCATTTCTTCCTTTCTCCTGTGCTCCTTTGTTAGAAGGAATCATGCTGATTCGGGATGTCCATTTGGATTTCACAGCATATGGCATGTAGGTCTAACTGACTCATATGGCATATAGGTATAATTGACTCATTTTCTCCCTGATGTTTGTCAAGTCCCTTGACTTTTCAAGCTTACATTGTGCCTGCTGTGTCCCATAAGCTCCAGTTAGACCAAAGGACAACCTTTCTGTTACTCTGCATTTACACTTTGTTCGTCTCACCTACGTATTGGCAATACTGTTTTCTGGGAGTGTGACCAGGTCACCCCGTACTTTGGGGAGCTGCTCCTCCCGTGAAGATCCGAGCAAAGAACTGAATCGCATAGGTCCTGGTTATTAGCAGCTTACGTTGCAAGTGGATGAAAAGCTTAAGTACAAATTTGCCAGTTGTGGTGAAAATTATTCTCTCAGTTGAAAGAGTCGTAACCATGCAGCTCTTCAGAATTAAATATATTTAAAAGTTTTTTATTAGGTTATGAAGATGCTTTGAAATGGATACTCAAGCTGGTTTGTCACTATCTGCTCCACATACCTGTGTTACTACTTTTATGTCGCTTAAGTCCTTGCTCTGTGCTCTCTTCCCAGATGTATCTTCCCATGGCACCATCTTCTTGTCAGCTGGCGTGGAGACCTCCACTAGGATAGACCGGACAGTGGAGGATGTCCATGCTTTAAGTCACTGTAGCAAGGTTTGCAAGACTGATGTCTGTTGGGACCTGAGCAAATGTGTGCGGGAGTGAAATGAAAGCGGGTTGTTGTGGGTCAATGAACTAACCTTGACTTCATCTCGCTGCTTTTCCTGTCTTGGCTGCGTTGGGACGTCTCCAGTGGATTTGGAGGTGCTGAGGTATACCCTCGCAGGCTCTGCTACGGTGATGAGCAGGATGCAGCCTGAGCTCTACCCACATACGTTTTGAAACTTTAATAAAATGTACTTGTTAATGTGTTGTGAGCCCCTTTTTTTCCTCGTGTAGACAAGGCTGTTTTTGTAGTTGCTTGCTGCTTTGTGGTGTTAATTAATTAACACATTTTATTTTAGCCTGGGGACACAGTAAGTGAACTGTTTAGCAACAGGGGGTCACGGCAGACTGCTGTGGTTCCGCAGAGGTGTTGTGCGTTTGCACTTGGCTGTGCTGTTAAAGCAGTTTGGTGTAGCAGCTCCGCTGTGCCTGTAGATGGAAAGTTCAAAACCCGTTAGGTTTGCCAAGGAAGTGCTGTGGTATTGGCCGTACCTGTGTCAGCGTGGCTAAAATGAGAGAAGCTGGATGTGCTGCTGCAAACTCCCACTCTTTTTCTGTCCTGAGGCTGCTTTCAGGCAGACCCCAGATGAACATTTGGAAGCTGTAAACACAGTGATCCTAAGTAGAGCAATAACTGGTTAAAGATGTGATTTGTTTCCCAAGTAATATATCCTTTTTTGTTGCCTATTAAAAAAAAAAAAAAAAAAAAAAAAAAAGGTTTGCTGCAGCGTGCAACCTTGCTATTGGCCTCTGGATCGTCTAGTAAGCTCTTTCTAATGTTTCTAGGGAGGCTGTTATGCAGCAGCAATGAATTTTGTCACATGCTTTTTGTTAAACCAGTGACTTATTTGAAAACAGAGCAGAAAGATGACCTTGCAGTTTGGACACTGAAGTGAGGCTTAAATTCAGATCTGGGATCTGAAGCCGCTCACTATTTTTCTAGTTTCAGTGACCCTTTCTCTGTCCAAAACCATGAGCTGTGACTCATGTTCCTCTCCTCCCTGCTTGGCTCCCGGCAGCTTGTTTGCATGTTGCAGCGCTTGGGTGAGGGCATCGGCGTCGTAGAGCAGAAGAGGTCCCGAGGTGCAGTGCTGAGAGCGTTGCTCCCAAAGCTGGTAATACCGTGCTCGTGCTCACGGAGGGAGAAACTTGTCCTTTTTGGGAAAGCAGAGCCCTGAAAGACTGATTATCGTAATGCGTGTGCAAAATGCGTGTGTGAGGGTGTGCTATGAAGTGCTGCACTTGCAAGCGATTGCCTTGCGGTACGCAGGCGTAGCCTGTGGTGCTGGGTCCACGTCCGCACGTGCAGGACTGCGACTCAGCCAGAAAGGGCCTAGAGATGAACTGATTCCTGTACATATTAACCACAAAGTATGCGATTCTAGTTTTAGAATTCAGAGGGTGTTTATTTTTGTTTATTTTTGTCTTCAAATCATGCAAAAAGTGGTGAGCTTTTTCTTAATGTGTTTGGTTTTTCGCTTCTCTCAGTCCTTCATCTCCCTGCTGCTGGCTGGAGCTCTGAAGCCAGTGCAGCTCAGCGGTGGCCACATGTGCGGATTAGGAGCCCGACAAAGCAGACGAAAGAAACCGTGCTGAGTGCCTGGGGGGCTGTCATGGGGCACAGCGCTTGGTGCCGAGGGATGCAGAGAAGCAGATGCCTCTCCCTGAGCCAGAAAGACAAATCTGAAGGTAGCGTRAATGGTGAGGGATCGCTCCCTGACCTCCGCAGACTGTAGAGCTGGTCTGGAAAGCCCACGAGTTCTCAGAGAGGGGCAGCTGGAGAGGAACCATCTGGGAGCCACATCTGCAGGAGAGTTTTCCTTTCTGTCCAATCTGGATCTTGAGGGCTGGGAATCTTCTGGCCAGGCTTGGAGGACTGCAGGAACTGGTAGTGCCTGGAAGAAGGTTTGAGGAGCAGTGTGTGGAAATTGGCGGTGGTGGTGGAGTTTGGACTTTCTGCTGAGGTTTTAAGGTGATATTTATGCTGAGGAAAGATGTTGCTGCAGGTAGGAGCAATTAATGTCTGAGTGTCTTGCAGCGAAGCGTGAGGGCAGCTAATGGCTGTGTGGGTAAGGAGCATGCTGTGCACGCTAGGACAGGCTGCCTGGGCAGATCCTAATGCTCCCTCAGGAGATGCTTCTTGCCAACGTGCTTATTATCTGGAAATGAGCTTGTGTGCTGGGAGGCACTGGGAGGCTATGGCAGAGGCTTGGGTCCTGTTGGGGTAGGTGCTGCGTGCTGTGTTATTATAATGAGACACCACCTGTTTTGCAGGATTCCTGCTCCCTGCTTTGGGTAGACATGGGTGGGGATGAAGAGGGGTGAAGTGATTCGTCCAAGAGTTAAAAAGTAGCAAAGACAGGAATAAAATCTCCCCTGCTTGCCTGGAAATGTGTGTTAACACTAAATTGCTTCCTTCTGGAAAAAACAGTGAAGTCTCGCTGTGGCAGAGTCTGGGGATGTGGTTATATTGCCCCAGCTCTTCTGTGCACATGATGGAGCAATGTTGGTTTGGTCTCAATTAGTTTTCTTTCTCTTTCTTCTTCCCCAAGTATTTGAGTGTTGTGAATAACCCAGCAAACGACTCGTAGCCTCATGCAGGAAACTGCTAAGAAAATACAGACTGTAACAGTCATGATAGCTGTCTGACACTTGTAACTCTTGATACGTTTGCCCACTTTTCTCCTGGCTTGGCAAGGGCAAAGACCACGAAGAACCGAGTTTCATGAAACTCCGTGGCAGGGGGAGGTTGGAGATCCTGTTTGGTCTCCTGTGATGGACAGGTGAGGGAGGCTCAGCTTTCTCCCAGACCTTGCTTGCCGGCTGATGTGCCTGCGTGTTGCTGCCAGTCAGCCGAGATAATTCTCAACCAGCCTTCAAAATTAGCAGCCAATAGGAGTGGGGTGGGAAAAGCAAAGGAAAAGATGACCTGGGGAAGAATGGATAAAACTGAAGGGAATGGGGTGGGAGGGAATGGAGCATTTTCAGGCTCAGTTGTTTCATGACTGGCAGAACTAGTTTAAGCAAAATCTGTACTGTGATTTTTCCAGCGATGCATCTCAGTGTGGATTTAATGTACAGGATGCAGAGTGAAGGGAGAGTAATTTCAAAGCAGCCTGTTTCATTGATCATCTGAGCAGCAAGGTGCACTGGGGCTTGCTACATACTAGCTAAAAATGCCTGGGAAGTGTCAGCTCTTAGGTAGGAGGCAAAATTATCAACCCTAAACACCACTTTTAAGCAACTAAGGGAAGAAAGGTAAATCGCCCTCCCTCTCAATTATTTCTGCATATTCAGAGCCTAGCCAAGAGGAGAGAAAGGGAATCTCTTAACCTTGTTGTTGTTTGCGGAGGCAGTAAGCAATCCACTTACTGCTGTTCCTTAATCCTGACACTATTGGATCCTATTTAGAACAGAGAAGTCTTGCTTTCATACCCTTACGGGCAGGCATGTGGTGTCCGTGAAGCAAGCTACAGACCTGAAGAAGCTGACTTGTGATAGGGCTTTGCACTGGTGACTTGGGGTTTGTCCGACGGACGTGAATACTGTTGCCCCCGAGATCTGAGTCCTGTCCCTCTGTCCAGGTAAGGAATGATTGCTCGACTGTCATTCGGTTCTCCAGGCACTCTTTTCACATGACCTGAGCACTTCTTTCTTAGATCTAGGTAGCTTTGGGGGGAAGGTTGGAGTTTTTAGCAGATCCTGATAGTTCTGTTCTCTTGAGAAGAGGAAACTTGAAAAAAAAAAAACGTTGCAAAGAACACTTCTGCCACTGTGGCCAGGATTATTTCTGCTCTGGGTAGCTAGCAGAGCTGGGAGCTATGTAAGAAACTGGGCTGTAGACTGTTCTTCTGCCCTTACAGGGAAATGACAGTCTTTGCGAGAGATGCAGAAAAGCAAAAGGGATTGGGGATGGGATAGCAGAAGTAGTTAACCTCAGAGCTAAACAGATCTGTGAGCACGAAATAGGGCAGTTCGTTACTGGCTGCCTGAAGATCTTATATTCCCCTCTGAGAAGGGGTGAGGCACTTCCACACCGTCCAGTCCTGATCACAGTAGCAAGCAGCCCTGTTGATATGAATAGGCTTGAAGTCCCGAGTGACCAAAGATTAATAACTCTGCTTAATTACAACCTATTTTTTTTCCTAATACTATGAGCGTAAATGACTTTTCAAGGAGAGCTGACTGAGATGTGCAGGGTGTAGGAACTGTCTTTGAGAGTAAGGCAACACTTAAGTAGATCAAGGTTTAAAATCCAGGGTAACTTTGATCAAGTGTTCTGTGTCGGTGAAATGGAAGAGAAGCTCACTGGTTTCCTCCTCCTGAGTGCGTGCTGTGATTTCAAGGCAAACAAACTTTCTGTCCACAGTTAGACGTGTTCACCACAGGCTTCTTTTGAGGTGGTTGTAACTTCAGTGCTGCAGATGGAGCTGGTTTTACAGAGCACACCTACCCACCCGTGCCCCCCCTGAAAGGCAGAAAAGTACCTCAGTGACAAGTAACCACCTTTGACAAGGACGCTTTGGAAATCTTTGCACTGTGAAAGACCTTTGAATTCGAGCTCTGGTAATGTGACAGCTCCTCACTGCTTCTCTGTGTACTTGTGGGCTCTGCTGGGACCGCCAGCTCAGCGTGTTAGCTTCTGTGCCTGTAAGATAATCATGGAATCACAGAATGGTTGAGGTTGGAAGGGACCTCTGGAGATCATTTACTCCAAGCCCCTTGCTGAAGCAGGGTCACCCAGAGTACGTTGCACAGAATCGCATCCAGGCAGGTTTTGAGTATCTCCAGAGAAGGAGCTATTGAGCAAACTGTTCATTGAGTTGGTCTGCTAGCAACACATGGTGTTGGGGGGCAACTACTTGTAACCTGATAGTAAAATGAATAGAGCAGGGAAAAAAGGTAGCGGAGGCTTTTCCAGGCTTAGGAATTTGTAAGAGGTTATGTATGACTGGGGTTCAGAGAGCTTTTCAAAGAGTCTTAATGTTGCACTTAAAGCTGTAAATGTACAGCTGTTGCCAAGCTTGGATCTCCTGCCTTTGGTTTTGACAGCCTGTCTTAAGATTTACGGCCTGACACTGCTTGTGCTGAGTTTCACCACACTCTTTGGCTACTATTAAATTACCCCTGTGGAGGAAAACTTACAGCAAGTTCACTTAAGCTGAATGCTTCCTTTCCTCTGACGTATGCCTGCTATACTTTGGGGAGTGAAGCTCCTAAGGTTCCTTACACTGTGTTACACAGGTTCACAACAAGTACTCTCCAAATATATCTACTCAACCATGAATCTTTTTTCTTCTCTAATGGAAGGACTTAGGGCTTTGGGGACTAGGAAAAAGTCTTTCTCTTTCATTTGGACACATCTGAGAACAAAGTGTTTAGTTGCCCGTGGCTCACCGGCAGCACTTTCTTGCCCATATTTCTTCTCCACGCTCTCAAAATTTGTTGTGTGCTTTCTGTTGCATTCAGAGTGGGAGTTTTTCTTTAAAGCCTTGTGATTCTTAAGCCAAACATGGGTTTCTTCTTACTTTGCCTGCTGACATATGTTTTGGGGCTAACAGCATTCATTTACTTGGGAGTAAAGACCTGATTCTGGTGTCTAATGAACTCAGGACTTTTCCATCAGGACAACCTGGGTGTTTCCCACTGGCTGCAGCTTCTAGATGAAGTGGGTGAGGTGCTCCTAAAACGCATCACATCTGGAATCGGGCTTATCTCCACGTCGCGAACTAGTGAACTACACCTCGTTGAAAATGAGCGGGTAAAATCCCACTCCTGATTGCGGATGGCTCCCAAGGCCGCAACTCCAGAATGTAACAAACTTGTTGAGTGTTAGGTTTTTGTCCAGGCACCTCCTTTAAAGCAGATCTGAGAAAGCTGAGCTGTGAGGTGTGCAGTTGGGTTTTTCCCCTTGTCCTTTGGGATGCATTTCAAGCTGTTTCTCAGTGGTGGCTGGCAGCCTTCCAGTCTCTTGCTGCCTTGCTGAATCACCTGTAGTGTGAGTAGTTTAGTAGCATATGAGAATTACAGCAGGCATAAGGTGGTGCGACTGTGGTGCGTTATGTTGCCACTGCTATGCCCTAGAAATGCAGATGGAAAAGCCTGCCTGAAAGTGGTGTTTGAGGTGACATATTAGTATGAATTTGAGTGAAAACCCATCACAAGCTCTCGGCAGCTGATGCCTCTAGCAGGGAGCCTCAGTGAGCTGATAGGAATTACTTTCTCTCTTCTGAGTTAGTTTTCTCGCCAACCTAAAGGAGAGCGGGATACCGTGGCAGGGATGCTGTGGAGCAGCTGTCCCTGTAGTCGCAGGGAATGTTGCCTCTGCTAGAGCAAAAAGTGGATTTGATGAAAATCCACTCCGAAACATGGACCCTGGCAGCTATTGTGCCTTCCTCTATTCTGGAAGTGATGGAAGGGGGCATGCAATGTATCTGTGAAGTATCTTCTGAAGATATTGATTTCCTATTGATTGCTCTGCTTTTAGACAAAACAGGGGAGTGGGTAGTTTTAAATTCTATTTCTTAAAAAAGGAAAAAGCCAATCTTTTCCTGAGCAGAGGCTTGCCATTTCCTCTTGGCTGCTTCTCCATGGGCATTTGGAGAAAAAGAGCATCTAGCTACAGCACTTACAGAAGTTGACTGAGCTTTGGCTGACCGTGGTGGGAGGCATATCATGCAGTTGCTCTGATGTCCTTTGTAGACATGTTTCTGGTGTTAGAGGTATGGCCTGGGAGTGCAGTGAGATAGAAAAGGCATTTATAGTTCAAATATCTTACATTTTAACTAGAAATGGGCATTTTCAAACCTTGTAACAGCTAATCTCAAAGGTTAGGTGCCAAGATGTGGTAACAGCTCTGTGGATAAGGAGGAGAAGATAGGGAATGGTAAAACACAACAGATGACCAACCAGACAAGCACTTCTTTTGGGGAAAGGAAATGATATATGGGAAACAACTTGAGGGACCTTCTCTGGATCACTGGAAGAAGCTTGGTAGAACAAGTTGGGGTGGGATTCAGACCTCCAAAAAAACATAGCTTGACTCCCAAGTTTAAACATTTGGGTGCTGTTTAATGCAGCAGTGACTTTAAAGTCTTTCGGTTCCCTTACTGAAGCTTTCAATTTTGCAAATGCTGAATTCAGTGCTCATCAATGAGTATTGGAAACAGCACTGTTGGAGGAGTTGCCTCTGGAAACAGGCTTTGTCCATCTACTGAAAAGGGCAGAGTCGCACCTCGTGTCCAAAGTGGTGGCACTTGTTCAGTCTTGTAGCTTTCTCTTCTCTTGACATGCCTTACAAAGAGGACAGTAAACTTCAGAGAGGGCTTGACACCAATTCAAGTTATTTTATTACTCATTGATAAATGATTGATCATTTTTCTATGGGTTTTTGGTGTGTAGCCATTTTATGTTTGCTGGGGCAATTTTGACACTTGCGCTTTCTCTGCAGGAGGTCAAGCCAGAGACATCTTTAAGACTGATGTCCCTCTTGATCTTAAAAAGTATAGAAAATTACCCCAATGGAAGCTCTCATGTACTGGTCCTTAGGAGGTGATGTGATAGATCCTGACACTGAATGGTTTTCTCGTCTCTTCTCGTCTCAAATACCAATATTACCCTTTTCTTTGAAGAATATATGTTGTTTGGCATCTTTTGTCTTCTGCCATGCAACTAGCTGGGACACCTGACCCAAAGCTGTTGTGTGAGCTGTCATCACAGCACAGCCCGTGTTGTCAATAGAAGTCTCTGTAACAGATTGCAGGACTTGGCAAAGGACAGAACAGATTAAACCACCCATGCTGTCTTAATGAAGCTTGCGTTAGCATGATGATATACTGAGGGAGAAAAAAGTCGAGAACCTGTCGCCCCAACATGGCTAATTGCCATTGTCTTGGCTTAGTTGGCAGCCTTGCTGAGTTGCGTACCTTTCTCCTGGAGTGCTGGGCAATGTGTAAAGCAGGCATAAGAAATGCTTCCTGTGGGTGACTCATGCATTGGGTTGTCTCGAAGGACGGTGGGAGAGCTTTATTCCTTTCTGAGGCAGGTTTGCAAACTTAGTGGGCCTGTGCAAGGCATGCCACCTTGGATGGCAGAAGGTGGTGGACCCAGCTGGACAGGTCAGGGCTGGCGCTCCTTCTTGGGAGCTGGTTGCGGTGCATGCCTGACTGCCTGGCAAGCCATCTCATCACTGGCCTGGCAGGAAACAACTTGATTATTTTTTAGGTTTGTTCTTTGCTGGATTAGCAGGTTGAGTCAGTTCATCATGTGCTCAAACATGCGGTGGTGGGGGGGAATCACGGGAAGCTGAGAACAAGGCATAAGCTTCTGGTGGCAGGGCTGCTGGCTTGGCTCACCACCTCTTCTGCCTGTACCCTCTAAAAGGGATGCAGGTGTCCCCAAAGAAGTGGGGTGAGGCTTGATTCCTGTGAATGTCTCTTAGGAGGGTCTGAAATGATCCTAGAGGTGAGCCAGTAAATCCATTTGGACCCCAAGGGGCATCATGGAGGAATCTGGCCATGAGCAGTAACATGCTCCTCCAGATATTTGCTGGATGCTGCCTGGGAGCTATGTGTTTGCTAATGGGCACAACCTGCAGTATGAGGTGCTCAGAGTGAAGCCCTGCTGCTTCCCCTGCCAGGGAGCAGCTGCGTGAGAAGGTCTGTTTGATTTAACCCTAATGTAAATGGATTACAGCTGCCTTCTTGTTTCTTCGGTGATATCTGTTTACAAACACTTGCAGCCCTCTGATTGCTATGGGTAAACAGTCCTCTTTGCACTGTGCTTTGGGCTGGCTTTAACCAAAGTGACTTGCAGGATAACTGGGTAGTAAGGTGTTCCTCTCTGAAGGGTGCCGGTTCTGTAAAGGATGTGTTAGCAGAGGTCCTCTTGCCCTGGCTCCTCCTCCAGGTGGTTCCTAGAATAAACGTGTCCGCAGAGATAGAGAGGTCTAACCAGAAGAAAAGCTGTTCTGTAAGCACCAAGGCATGGTGGAGTCACATTGAACCTCAAGGCTTCATGTGGAGTGGTCCTGGGCAACCTGCTCTAGGTGACCTTGCTTGAGCAGGGGGCTTGGACTAGGTGGTCTCTAGAGGGCCACCAATAGCGTTCAGACATCAGCTTTATCAGAAGCATTGCAAAAGTGAGAATAACTGCCAGAAAACAGCAAACAAATACCTTCCTAAAATACCCATTCCCTGGCTTTACAACTGAAGGGTCTTTCCTTTTAAACTTTTCTTTTTTCCAGGGGAGAAAACTGAACTGGAGCCTGAAATGCAGCACTTCTACATCTGTGTGAACAGCTCCTCTTCGTGCAGGAGGAGGCAAAAGTCGGGCTGATAGAGATGCAAAGGGTGGCTGGGTCTCACGTTTCAGGTTATCTGTAGAAGTGCTGGAGTAATTTTGTACTTTCTGTGGCGCAGTTGCAAGCAAGCAGAGGGGCTGACAGGAGCAGTCGCATTCAGCCTACAAACTCTCAATGTTGCATGCTGGAGGAATTGTAACGTTATTGTCTGGCTGGGGCTTAAGCCAGGCATTCAGTGTCAGGTTAAGCTTAATTTCAAGCTTTGAAAGATCTCGTATATACAAGGGAAAGCAAAATGCTCAGTTGTATTTCTGGGATTTTGGAAAATGCTGGAAGACTGCTGTTTCCTGGGCTGTTGTCAACCCTTATAAAGTGGATCTGAGGATTGGTCGCTCCACTTTGTAAGGTCAGTTTTATGGTTTTATGGCCTGTTGTGCTGAAGCACTCCAAGCTACTTTTTAGCACCGAATGAGCTGTTTGTGTCACACACAGTGTGCATGCTGCTCTCAAACCAGCGCGTGCAGCCTTAGAGAGCTCAAATATGTCATTCCCCCAACTGGAAAAAGTTGGTGTCAGTCATGACTGCAGTTCAAGGATGTGCCTATGCTACCTCCGCAGCCTGTTTTGCCAAATGCTGAGCCTGCACCGGACGTCCCAGCTGTTCTGGTGTCCCTTGGAGATCTTTCATTCCTCAGTTTGAACTGGCTTGGTCTTATCTAGGCTTTCAGTGCTGTTGCCAGCAAGCGAGATAACTGGCTGTCCTCCAGGTGCTGAAGGGCTTTTGCTGTCTGAATTTTCTGAATATGGTGGTCTCTGGTGACATGGATTTGCTGAGTTGCTGTGACAACCTGGGCTTCCCAGTTAGCTTCCCTATTCCTCCTGTTTTGGGGAAGGGGAGCAGGGGCCAGGCCTCGGGGCAGCAGCTGCTGAAGGGCTAGGGACAAACGTCATCGTCTTTCCAAAGGACGTGCAGGCAGCTGTAGCTCTGCATCTTCCTTCCTTCACTCCAGCCAGGCAGGTTAGTCAGAGCTGCTGCCTCCCTGTAGGGCTCTGCCTTTACTTGCCTATTCCCACAGTGGTTAAAGGGTTTTGCAGTCTCCTGGTTCTGGTGGATTTAGGTCAGCGTGAGCTAAGTCATAATTTAAATCTAGCTTTTGAAAATAGTTTGATAGTGTGCGCTGTTTCCATTTTAGATTAAAAAAAAACATTGGCAACTTAAGCAGAAACACGTCTTTTAAAGCAGTGCTTGCTGCAAGAAAGCTCTTTCCTCCGAGGCGTGAGTTGAGTGGGGTGGAGCTCAAACATGGCCTTGAGCTCAGCCCTTGAAGGCAGAATTTTTCAAGCCCTCGAGATAATTTCAGACCTGATACTTTCCAGCTAGGGTCCTCCCTGGACAGATCCGGTACAAGAGAGACATGGAGCTACTGGAGAGAGTCCAGCGTAGGGCTACAAAGATGATCAGAGGGCTGGAGCACCTGTCCTATGAGGAACAGCTGTGAGAGCTGGGCCTCTTCAGCCTGGGGAAGAGAAGACTGAGGGGGTGATCTGATCAGTGTGTAGAAGTACCTGAAGGGAGAGAGTCAAGGGGACGGGGACAAACTCTTTTCAGTAGTGCCAAGCGACAGGACAAGAGGCAGCGGGCACAAACTGAACCACAGGAAGTTCCGCCTGAACGTGAGGGGGAATTTCTTCCCTGTGCGAGTGGCGGAGCCCTGGAACAGGTTGCCCAGAGCGGTTGTGGAGTCTCCTTCTCTGGAGATATTCAAAGCTCGCCTGGATGCAACCCTGTCTGACATGATCTAGGTGACCCTGCTTGAGCAGGAGTGTTGGACTAGATGTTCTCCAGAGGTCCCTTCCGACCTGACCCATCCTGTGATTCTGTGATCCCTTCCCCTCGTTCCTGCAAGGGCAGTATGCTGCCCTCCCTGTACTCACTTAGCAAATGTTCCTTGCTTATGTGTTGGGCTTTATATGCAATTCAATGTGCAGGTGAGTCATGACTGTAACCTTTTCAGAGATGAAGGTGCAGGACTGTGGAGAGCAGAAAGCACCAGCTCCTCTTGGCGGCTTTAAGGAACTGCAAACATCCAAACACTTGAATTAGACCATTTCATTCCCACTGCACCTCTCAGGGATGCATGGCAGGGGCTGGAAGATGTAGGAAGACTCACAGAGTGGCCTCGGTCTTGATTGATCAACTCCGTGTAATGCCCACTGGGCCATGCAGGATTATTTTATCTTGTGTACCTAGACAGATGATGGTGGTGCAGCGAAATGCGATCGCAGACATTGCAGAGTCTTTCTTGCAGTTTCTGAGGATGCGATAGCCTCAGCGTAATAGTGGCAGGTCGGTCTCTATCTGGGAGGAAAGCTGTCCTGAGCCCACCTACCCTCATATTTGTGCCAGATCTCGAACTCTTGCATGTTTGAAGTGTGCTGGTAAGCAGTGCTTTCTTATAATACAGCTATTTTGTGAAATGAGATTGTTGCCAAATGGACATTTTTGTGATGCAAGGTGACTGCAGTCAGTTGTTCCCTTTTTGCCTTCTAAGCTGCTCTGTTCATATAAACTGGCTTTTGATTTAGCTGTATCCCTGGCTTGAGCCTGGAGATGTTCTGGGCATTGCATGTGTATGATAAAAATAACAGGGCAGCGAATATGTAATCAGGGCTTGAATTCTTGCAGAGCTGTTAGTGATCTCAGAAACCACAGGAGTGTCGTGTTACTCCCATTCCCAGATGGAGACGCCTTGTGCTGCCTGCGTGAAGCATTCCAGCATGCTATAAACATGGAGCCTGGATGGATGCTGCAGGCACCGTACATGGATCGAGAAGAGTTGTTTATTAAATGGTAGCACATGTTTGGCTCTTCAGTCTGCACACGAGCACGTGTGTCCTGGTGTACGTACAGTTTATTCCCTGTGCAAGGTGGGGGAGGTGCGCGCACAGAAGATTCTTTCTTACTTGAGTTGGGTTTGCAGTGTTTGCCATCCATCACATATCTCCTGGATGTACGTGAGTGTCCAGCTCTGCTAGGGTTGGTGAGAAGTGTAACAGGCCTTGGGGCAGGGGGTGATGCTGGGAGCACAGAGAGAGATGTTGGTATGTGTTTCTATTTTTTGCTATTTTAGAAAGGCATCTTAAATATTTGTGTTGCATCTTATTGCCTTCTGTATCTTACTTGCCAAGGCTGGTTGCCTTAGACACCAGGGCTTTGGTAACTAGGACAACAAGATTAAGCAGGCAAAAGTAGAAATAATGGTAATAACTTTCTCAACTCTTTCTGAAATAGGCTTGAATGAACCAATAGCACACGTGTGGGTGCCTAGTGCCAGCAGCCTGTTCTCTCTTTCTGCCTGACACATCCTCAGATCCCACTGGCAGCACCACGCTAGCGGAGCCGTGTGCCCTGCCCTACTGCTGCTGGGAACGAGCCCATTGAGTGCAGATGAATATTGGTTATCTCCTCCGCCACAAAGCGTGGCAGCCTGCGCTGAGGCTCCAGTGCTGGAACTAGCCAGTGGCTAGCTGGTGAAGCCTTTTTCATCCGTAGGCATTTTTCTCTCCTGAAGTAGTTAGCTATTTGTTTGCTAGTTGGTGGGCTGTAGACAGTCTTTGGACATTGTTTACATGGTGGGGATAGTTGGAGATCAGCTTCTCATGCAGTTTTGCTTTGCTTTGAGGGCCAGCTTTTTTGTTCTTGTAAGGTCCCATTGATCTGCAGCCTGCTGTCCCTGTTTTTTGGTACTGATTCGTGCCTTTTCTGCAGTAGCAAACCATGTCATGGTTTGTTCCTCTGGAAAGCCTCCAGCCCTATGAATTTGTGCTAACAAGATGCTTGCCTAACACCCCTCACTGCTCTGTGCAATGGTTTTCTTCTCTACCTGGAGAATCCTTGGATATATTCAAAAGCTGTCTGGACAGAGTCCTAGGCACATGTTGTAGGTGACTCTGCTTGAGTGAGGTAGCCTGACTAGATGATCTCCAGAGGTCCCTTCCAAGCCCAACTATTCTGTGAGTCTGTGACCTCTTCTGTCTGTTTTGTGTTCTCAAGGTACAGCAGCTTGCTTTGCACGGTGATGTTTCTGGCGCTGCTCTTGGAGGGGAAGCTCCCTTTTGGCATCACTCGCAGGCCAAGTGTCCCAAAGCATGTTGTTAGTGCTGTGGAGCTCTGAAGCAGGATATGTGCTGGGAGAGGCTGGGGGCTGTCCAAGGGCCACAAGGGAGGGAGCTGGAGCAAGAATGCTGCAGACCAGGTGTCATTTTCCTCTGCCAAGGTGGAAAGCGTGGCTGTTGCCACTGTGTGTTTTTTTTTCAGATCCTAGAGTCTATCTCTATTTTTGCAGACAGGACTCAGAAACTGAAAGAAGGATGGTTGGGTGTTTTCTCCTGCTTGCTGGGGATGGACTAAAGAGTCTTATGGAAAGTCTGGATTTTTCTTTAGCTCGTTTGCTTAAACTGGTGTAGCTGGATCCTCAGCCTTGAAGCTGCATGTGATAGGGAA
The DNA here is from genome assembly GCF_003343005.1 of Rhea americana. Classification (NCBI taxonomy): domain Eukaryota; kingdom Metazoa; phylum Chordata; class Aves; order Rheiformes; family Rheidae; genus Rhea; species Rhea americana. The sequence continues at coordinate 327,473 of NW_028186562.1, forward strand.
CTGCAGTGAGTACAATGAAGGGATTCTCCAGCAGCACAAGCCTGTTCTTTGTGGGCACCCAGTACAGGCCTAATGCACTCTCTTGAACACTTTAAATCAAAAGCCACCCCATCCCCATTAAAACCAAACCTCCAAACAAGCCCTGGTCAAGGAACCTGGCAGGGTTTGAGGATTTCAGTAGCATCTAGTGACTTGTCAGGCCCCGAAGATTGTTCTTGAGGTGGCAGAGGAATACATGTGTGGGGCAGAAAATGGTGATAGCTGGGGGAAGGCTGTGTGTTTGCTGACGTCAGTCTGTACTCCAATAACTAACACTGTGACGTGCAGAGGAAAGAGCAACCTAGACTGTAGTGTTCTGCTGTAAAAGGAGCTTTGTACTTGCCCTGCCTTTAGTTTGGACTTCTTTTAATTTTTAAGTGAGGTGGTCAAGCTTGAAATAGGTTTCTGTCCTCTTAGGACACAACTCCCAAGTCCTAGGGCATATGCCACCCTTCTTCCTAAACTCCTGGCCATAGTTCTGTTGCCAGATACCCCTGACCAAGATTTGCTTCTTCTGTACCCCAGTGCAAATTTGGAAGCATCTGAGAGTGCACAGAGAAAGGCTGGAGGAACTCCCCCTTCAGAAGCAGTGGGCTTCAGAGAGTGCAGCATGATCATCTTTTGCCCAGCCACACACACACACACACACAAAGGAAAAGGAAATTAGTTTGGGCTGCTTTGCTCACCTGGAAAGGATTAAAAGAAATTCCATTGTCTGCTGTGTTTAGTCAGAATGGTCTGCAAGAAACCTCTTCCTCATGTCCCAGTTGGCTTTAACTGTGTTTGCTTGTGGATCTAGGAGGCCAGGTCAAACCATAAGGCCTGCCTCAGGTAGGGTGACCCATGCAGCTGAGTCTCCCTGGTGACTCTCTTGGGTGTGAGCCCCAATCGTGCAAGGGAGCAAGTGGAGGGTCTGTACTAACATGATGGGAGCAGTGTTGGCCTCTAGCTTGCCAGAGGAGCACACGTGTTTGGGGGGAATAGAGCAAATCATAGGTCAGAAGTGTCAGTGATAGAATAACTCCAAGGTATTTCTCTACTGGTTGTTGGACCCAGTGAATGTCTGAGCCCTCTGCCTGGGATATGTGTTCAGCCTAATGAAGAGCTCAAGTTCAAGATCTGATTCTTAAAATACCTGTTCTGATGTACCTGGCTTTGTAGTTGTCAAATGTGGTTATTATGTGCTGTCAAATGACTGTGAAGGCAGTTGGTTGTTAAAGGGCAGGCTGCTGGACTGAAGATCATCTAGTCCAACCCCCCTGCTCAAGGGTCACCTAGAGAATGTTGCCTAGGACCCGCTCCAGACAACTTTTAATGTGGATACCCTCTGAGAGGTGACTGCAAATGCATGAATGCTCTTAGAGCATCATCCTAGATGTGGCTCTCCAGGGAGGATTCTGGAGAGCAGAATGAGGGAGGGATATCTTGCCACTTCTGTTACCGAGGACAGTGGCTGCATTTTACAGGAGCTGGAAGCTTTCTATTCCAGAGTAAAATATTAGTTTTCAGGCTTCTAGAGCTGCATGTAGCCTCTTGAGTGCAAGCATGCCAGTCCATTTGGTTGTGCCTTGAGCTCTTGGGTGGATTGTGGCCGAGATTCGGATGTGCACATGAATTTTTTATCTCCTTGGATCTCTGTCAAGCAGCATTTTGCTTATCTCTGAAGATGCTTAGATTTCAAGCTGGCTGCAGCACTTTGAGAGGAGGTTGGAAGCAGATCTTGGAAGTTCAATTGCTCTACTGAGCTCAGCTGGCTGTCCCAGCTAGCAGCTACCTCTGCCTACCTGTTCTTCCTCTGAGAGACCCATGACAAATTACCCTGATGAGGAATGACAGCAGTGGTCCATGGTGAGAGCCACATGGGCTCCTATAGTAGAGACATAGTTGGGCAGTATCTCATATCAGCCTGTTTTATTAACTACAAATACTGTAGTCATCAGTGTCAAGAGATTCCCTGTGCTTTAACTGAGCTAGAGAGAGCTGTTGACTGGATTGTGTTTGATCTAAGATGTCTGGAGATTACCTTTTTGGGGTCTGGCAGTCTCCTCTGACTTGTACTGGGGAAGGTACAGTTGGGGATTAGCATGGTTAGTAATGTTTGGGATACTACAGATCAAAGAGCTGAGAAGTCCTTTGGGGTAACTTCTCTTTGGGACATCTTCTCATGGTGCTTCTGTGCTTGATCTGCACCACCTTTGTTAAAATCTACTCGTAGGCTGAATTGGCGGGCTGTTCTTTTCCAAATCCCTCAGGAAGGACCAAAGGAAAATGGGTCAAGCAGCCATAGCTCAGCAGAGGGATGGTTAGATGTGTCCAATGACATATGGCAAAGTGTCATTTGAGGAGGAGCGGTCTTGTACTCTGTACATGGCTGCAGAAGATGCTCCATTCTCAGGTTTATGCCCAGTGCCTCCTGGGCACTGATGCCACTACTAATGCAGATATTCTGTGGAAGCAGCTACCAGGTAGGAAACGGGCAAAAACACCTTCTCCCTGCTTTCTTGGTTGCTAGGGTAGCAGTGCTCAAGAGCTCTGCTGTGTTGATCTGTTTGTAGAGAGAAGCACCCGGGTTGTATCCTGCCGTAAGTACGTAGACCAGGCCTGGGGAGTGGCGGTGTGGTACAGTGAAGCCTGAGGGATGGCCAGATGCCTTTGAGAGAGGGGTGGCTCTTGTGTCCGTCCTCCTCTTTTGCCCAAGCAGCAATGACGCTTGTCTCACCCTAGGGTGAGTTAGATGTGGGAGCTAAACCGAGAGGGCTGCAGTGCTGCTGACAGCAGCCCCCCTCGGCTTCGTCTGGGGCCCTGTAACCGTTCAGCTGTCTTGGGAAGGTGGCGTGGAAAGACCGGGGGAGTCTCCTTGCACATCGGCAAGCGAATGCGTGTGCTGAAACTCTGGCTTCGGCGTTTGGAAGCCTCCCTGGAGGAAGGAAAGAGAGGATGTCTGGTGTAGCTGTGTGTGTCCTGGGGAAGCTCTCTGCTGAAGAGTCTGTGTTAATGTTACTTCCGCCCACGTTTCTGGGAGCTATATAGGTTCAGCAGTATGTCTGACACTTTCCAGAGACTGCCAAGCTCTGTTTGGTCTCGCTCTTAAGGCTAGAGAAATGGGAGGCTTCAAACAGAGTAACTTTGGGTAATTTAGCATCAACGGCTATGTGTCTTTGCTCATCCTTTCCAATGTGGTGGACTAGTTCGCAGACTAAAGGTGCTCTCAGGGAAGGATTTTCCATTTGAGAATGAATTATTTTGAGAATCACTGTGACAAGTCAAGATTAGTTGGCCTACTCATCCCCTTATTGCGAGACACAACAACTTTGCCCTCTCTGTTCCTGCAGACAAGATGTTAAAAGCAGCTCAGGCTCACACAGATGTGTTGGACAATGTCTGGGCAGTGTTTTATCTTAACTCTGCTCCACCAATAGAGGATTCTTTTATTCAGATTTTTTGTGATTTAGAAGATGAAGTTCCTTTTGCAAAAGGGGTTTGGCTGCTTCAGTTGTTGAAGAACGGCCACGTGAAACCACTGTTAGAGGTGTCTAAAGCCAGAGTGTTAAAGAAGACATGGAGCCATGCTGGGAGACAGTGAGGGAAAAGCTAAATGTGTACCTGTGCTCATCACAGGAGTGCTGTCTTTTCTGTGCACTGGCAGAAGTAACAGCCAGGGGAAGATCTGGCACGTGGTCATGTAAATTATGCATAAAAGAGGCTTAACAAAAGATTCTCATGGCCGATGGGAAGCTGCCCTTTTTTAAATGGTTTTAAGGGAGATTTGAGAAACGGCTGACTAGCAGGCATCAAGCTGACTTCTGTAGCAGAAGCTAAAGAGCAGAGGTAGTGGAGCGTACGGCTAGATGGGATGTTAGATGTTGGGGGGGGGGCCCTTTGGTGAAAAGAAGGCCTGCCTTTCAGGTCCTGCCTCTCCAATATTTTATAGTTGCTGAAGCATAAGGACTGTAGGATCTAATTTATATGGTGCTCAGATTTCCAGAAGGCTTTCAGCAGTGTTTCCCAGCAGAGCTTCTTAAAAAAAAAAAAAAAGAAAAAAAAAAGAGCTGCCATACTGCAAAGGGGAAAGTCCTTACAAGGATAAATAATTCATTAAATAAATAGCAGGAATGCATGGCCAGTTCTCATGGTGCGAAGCACACCAGTGGAAATCTGGAGGGGTCTGTGCTCAGGTGCCTGCTCAGTATATTTCTAAACAGAAAATTACTTCTTGGAGACAATTGATGTAAAATTGAAGAACTACATATATACATTCTCGCTCTTGGCAGAGCTTCAGCTGCATGAGTTTTTAGGAAAAGTTTGTGATGCTGTGCTGAAGACTTGGATGTAGTTTAGATTTGTATTTAAGGAATGCAAGAGGAACTGTACAGTCTTATTTTTTTATTTCTGGCTTGAGAGTGTTAAGAGCCTGATGTGTTTTTTTTCTTGGTAAAATATTGGTCTGGAGCCCTTGAAACTTTGCAGAGATCAGCGCAAGTGTTTAAAGTTGGTATATTCCTTCATCTCTTTTCTTTCCCTGAAGTGCTGGGTGATACTTGACTTCTTCCTTTTCCTTAAAGAGGAACATCAATACTGAATGCTGAGGAACCTGATAGCCCTGTTTGCTGAGCTGAAGGGAGACCATCAGATATTGTTTATCTCAGCTTTAGTAGGGCTTTCAACACTGTCTCCGATAACATCTTCATAGACAAGTTGATGAAGCGTGGGCGAGGTACATGGTCAGTGAGGCGGACTGAAAGCTAGTCTGAACTGCCAGGCTCGGAGGGTTGTGATCAGTGGCACAAAGTCCAGCTGGTGACTGGACTAGTGGTGTACCACAGAGGTCAGTTCTGGGCCACTGCTGTTTAACATCTTCATTAATGACCTGGATGATGGGACTGGATGCACCTTTAGCAAGCTAGCACCTGGCACAAAACTGTGAGGAGTGGCTGATACATCAGGGGGCTGTGCTGCCATTCAGAAGGCCTTGAAAGCTTGGAGGGAGGGGTGGCGGGGGAACCTCATGAAGCTCATTTCACAGAGGGAAGTGCAGAGCCCTGCACCTGGTCAGGAATAACTCCATTCACCAGTACAGGCTGCGGGCCAACCACCTGGAGAGCAGCTCTTCAGGGAAAAACCTGGGGTGTCCCGGTGAGCAACAAGCTGACTGCGAGCCAGCAATGCTCCATGGCCAAGAAGGCCAACAATATCTTGGGCTGCATTAGGAAGAACATTGCCAACAGGCTGAGGGAGGTGATCCTTATCTTCTACTCACCTCTGGTGAGGCCACATCTGGAGGACTGTGTCCAGATCTGGGCTCCCCCGTAGAAGAAAGACATGAATTTACTGGAGCGAGTCCAGCGAAAGGCCACAAAGATGACGAGAGACTGGAGGGGAATTATGGGGAATGGCTGGGAGAACTGGGACTCTTCAGTCTGAAGAAGGGAAGGCTCCAGGGGGGATCTTATCAATGTGTATAAATATCTGCAGGGAGGGTGTAAAGAGGATGGAGCCAGACTCTTCCCAGTGGTGCCCAGTGACAAGATGAGAAGTAATGGGCACACTCTGAAATATGGGAGATTCCACTTGAACACAGGAAAGCACTTCTTCGCTGCAAAGATGACAGAGCACTGAAACAGGCTGCCCAGAGAGGTTGTAGAGTCACCATCCTTGGAGATACTCCAAAGCTGTCTGGATATAGTCCTGGAAAACTTGCTCTAGGTGATGCTACCTAGGCAGGGGGTTGGACCAGATGACCTCCAGAAGCCCCTTTCATCCTCAGCTGTTCTGTGATTCTGTGAAATTATCAAATGTGGTTGAAAAAATATGGTTCAATCAGATGCTAATAGAAGCCACAGTGTGATGCTCTCAGGCATTCGGAGACAAGTGGTTGAATTTACTGTGGCAATGATCTGAACCAGCGGCAAGTTTTGATGAGCTTTGTTACTTTATATTCATGTCATATGTAGCAGCGCAGTGGCAAGCTTTTTATTTTATTTTATTTTTATTTTTTTGTACATGTGCTCGTAAGTCCTCAGTTGCTTGGCTATTCAGACACGTTTGTGGGTAAGGTCTGCCTGCACAAAGATCCAGGCAATTCACAGAGAGGCTCTGAGCACCTGGGACGTGGGGAAGGGCAACATCCTGCTGTCTGCCAGAGGACTCACAGAGGTGTGTGAGCGCTACTGGGCCTCTCCTTCTCTGACCTCTATACGTGGAGATATGCGTGAACAGAATTGGTTTAAAAGTCTGTGTGGAAACCTAGATATCTGTTCGTGCACAGAGCCCGGATTGTATCAAACATTGCTAGCCATCCGATCTGTGTCTTTGCGCTGCAGTATACTAAGCCGGTAGCCGGGCTCGGGTGAGCCTCTGGTTGTCCCGTGGTAGAGTTGCTGGTCCTGGGAAGTGCTGGCTGCTTGCCCTCCTGCTCTTGAGGAGCCGCTTGCTGGCTTATTGCAATTCAGGGGCAGTAGCTGAGACTTTTCTTCTCCTGCAAAAGTAGGTCAGGGAAATCTGCCTGCCAGGAAAGTCGGGAGGGAGAAACAGGGATTTGATGAAGGTGATAGCGGCTCCAGCATACTCCATCTCCTTCTGTTTCTATTGAAGAGATTCGTGTTTTGAATGTGAATCGTAAGGTCTGCTATAGAAATGCCAGTTTCTGCTAGAGTAGCACTTGATCACCTGAGCTGCAGATCCAAAATGAGACCTTTGGCTGCGACTTCTGCATCTCCCTTTGCCTCTCCATGCCCTGCTTTCTTGTTGAGGTATGCTCAGGAGCTGCTAACTTGCACAGTGTGATGGAAGGATGAGGTGAATGCTCCAAACTGTAGTGACTCATTAAAGTAGCAAAAAGGAAGAGGTGAGTGCAAAGAGCTGTGTTTTGGTTAGTTGTGTTTTTGCTGCGGGAGAGGGGGTTGCTGTCACACCCCTTCCACTACAGCAGCGGAAGGGCAATGCAGTCAGCCAAGGAAGTGGTGTTCTCCTGCTGGGGCACTGCTGGTACAGGTGCAGGCCATGCTCGCTGGGAGCTGAGAGTTCCTGTCCAGCTTCTGGCAGCCTGGCTGGCTTGAGTAGTTCTTGTCTACACCTCACATGCTCTTAATAGGCGTGTTTTGAGACTGCTCCAAATGGGTGTTGTTTCTTGTAGCCAAGAGCTCTTCAGAAATGGGAGGTTGCTGCTGCAGGACCCCACTGTGATGGGTGCTCTCATGGGAGGAACATTTGCCACTGCACCCTGGTCCGCGTTCCCCCAGCAAAGGCACAACCCAGGCAAGCTGGCAGTAGAAATGGTTCACAGTGGAAGCTGGCCATGCTTACCAGATCCATCTTGCTTTCTTGGCTGTGTGTCACATGCTGGAGGCAGAGCAATGCCTGGTGAAGGGCTTTTGGACCTGCAGTCTGGTAATGGCAGGCAAAGAGTTGCGCTTTGCTGTGGGCACGCTTGCATTTACATGTGCTCTATTTGCACACTGCTACATGAAGCAGCAGCTTGCAGGATGCTCTTACTTTCACTTGCCACAGCTGGAAGTGAAGTGTGGACGTAAACAAGGGTGGAGGGCTATGCTAGTGGCCGGCACAGCAGCTTGCAGCCTGCAGAAGATGTTGGAGTAGTGACTGCAGGAGGGAAGTGTGGCATAGTAGCCTGGCTGAGACTTTACTACTGTAGAGTCGGGTTTCTTGAGAGCTTTATGGAATTGCAGGGTATGGACTGACACGTCCTGGCAGTCAGCAGTGTGTTCTACTGTCAGCTTGAACTGTACCCCAGATTCCTGTTTGACCATAAAATCATTTTCCTGTTAAGAATGACTCTCTACTTGCAGCAGATGAGTGCATAGATAAGGCTGGATAGAGGAAAAACGTTGTGAACTAACTGCGGCACGTTCTGCAATAGGTAGATCTGTCCTTGCATTGCTCAGGGCAGACTGTTTAGATGGCTCTAACCTGTCCCTTCCCCCTTGCACACGTGCACAGATGGCAGCCAGGTGGGTGCCAGGCTTTCTAGCTGCCTTAAATGTGGTAGAAATGTATTCAAAATTGCTGCTTCCAACAGATGTTGGTCTACTTCCCAAATACAAAAGCCAGTTTGGTTTACATTAGTGAGGCAGGTCAGGTTTTCCTGAACCTCAACAGCTTAATGATGATCTCTGCGTATAGAATTGACTTCGGGTGAACCGAGCAGGAGTTTTTCATGCGGCCGATTTTTAGCCAAGGGATGACCCAGTAATTAGGCTTTGAATAACATGAGTAACATGTGCCGAAAAGACAGCCTTCCTCTCATGCTCTGCCAACACTTTGGGACCAAAGTCCACACTGAGACCAAATCTACCACCTGTGAGTGTCTTAAGATGCTGGACTCAGTTGGAGGTACAGTTTTAACACCAAGTGCCTCACGAGTTTGTCATGAAGGCATATCCCAGGGAGAGGAGTTTCCATCAGGAAAAGCACCAAGCCTTATGCCAAAGAAATGGGCCCACAAAGAGGATCTCACTTGGACATAAACAGTGTGTCTTCATGTTCTGTTTTGCTAATTACTTTTGGCAAGGTGGCTTCACCTGTGACGTCTGCTAATGCAAAGGCCCTCAAGCCTCTTTGATAGAGTCCAAGATGGGGATGCTGCTAATTGCAGTCCTCAGAGGCTTGAATGATAGTTGGATCCCTTATTCCTTTTGGTGGTGAGAAGAGACGCGCAAGCTGTCAGATGACATAAACTTCCTCTCTCCAAAATAGGTCAGAGCTGGAGTACAAAGTGCTCCTAGTAATGTTGCTACCAGCAGCAGACTCCCTGGGGCTTTGCTGCAGCCTTTTTTTTTTTTTTTTTTTTTTTTCACTTTCTGGAGCATCTCAGCTGTATGGAAAGAGCTTTAAGTACTTTCTTGCAAAAGCAGATTGAAGTCAGTAATCTGTCTCTGGGGAGTCCTTTGATGCTTGCCTATAGTGAAGTGGTTTTAAGTAGGATGGGCTCAGGGTGATCTCCAAAGAAAAATGTACCCAATGACATGCAAGCTCCCTCTGGCCTTTCCTTCTGAGAACCCATAAAGGTTATAATTATTCAGCATATTCATTTCTAACTTCCCGTTTTAAAAGTGAAAGAACGATTCATTTTATGTTTACAAAATTGAAAACTCAATTAATCTGCTTCTGTATAAGAATGCCTGTTCAGTTAAAATCTCCAAAGTCAGTCTTGTAAAACTGGTTCAGTGAAACTACTTTAGATGCACTGGATTATAAGAACATTCATTTAAACACATTTTGCCTAGAAAGCCAAGCTTATTACTTCTGATTAGTCAAAAAGGGATTCTGATGCCTTTCAAGAGTCTGGAGCTAGAAGATCTTATCTTGCCTACCTTCCCCTTTTACTTGGAGATTCAACTTTCTGCTTTTTCAAGCTCCCCCTTGGTTTCCTCAAGTGTGCAAGTTGCCACTGAACTAAAGTGTTTCATTTTCGTTGGCTCTCAGTATTCTCTCTGTATACCCCAGGCAGGAAATGGCTGTCAAGGCTGGGGTTAGCACTCAGCTAACTCTGGCTCCAGATGTCAGTTTGGTGAGTTCTCGCTGCTCGTCTGCTTCAATTCTTTAAAGTTATGAAGCATTTTTACTACAAAAATTTCAAATTGGAGAAAATTGATTTTTTTTTTATTAGCTGTATAGTAGGTCTGGTTGTTATAATTTCAATGTACTTTTTATTTAGGTATACCTCTCTTTCTGAAGATTTGAATAGACTATGGCAATTTTTGTGTCCATGCTTGCTTGGCGCTTATGCTCTTGAGGAAGGCTGTTACAGAGGAGATTAAATAAAGAGTTTTTTGTGGACATTCTTGCTGCACTGAGGTTCAAGTTTCACAAAACTCAAAGGGAGGCCCAAGACTGCTGAAGGATGAGGTTCTTGGCCCAGATGAATAGCCACCATTGCACAGGCTCCACAAAGTACACCTACCCAAAAACCAAGCTTTGCATCTGTGACTAGAGAATATAGCCTGGAATCTGGGCAGGACAACATGCACTTTATTAGCATGATCCGTGGTCTTGGCCTGGAGGACGGTGACCTGCAAGCTGCAGGCCCTGGGGAGGGGATTTTCAAGGGTAGGTGCTGTGCTACCGGGACTTGCTGCCTGGCTCTAGTTCGTCCTTGACTTCCCCGGAAGTAGCAACAGTGCCAACAGTGGTCTGGCTCTTGCCTCATCTTCTACTGTGACCATTTTCCTTCTTTCGATTGTGCTGTTCCTCTACTCCCATCCTATCTTCTCTGTTACCTTCCATCTCCTCTGATGTCTGAGATCATGGATGGATACTACATAGGAACCCTTTTGACCTTGAACACGACTTGGGTTGCTTGGGGTCTGAGACACACTTGGATACGGCTGCAGACAAATGAAAGAAAAGGAGCGCCGGAAAGGCTCACAGACACCCCGTTCCAGACAGCTCTGATTTCTGCATGCAGAGTTACTCGGTTTTGACTAGGCCGTGATCAGATGAATGTTTGTGATTTGTGACAGTGCTGGAAAGCTAGCTGCTTCTCAGCAGATAGCTGCTGTCCCATGGCTCAGACATGCCTTGGCCTTGTGCTGTGACCACTTTGGCTGTTGCAACGTAAAGGGCAGCGGAGTTGTGTATGTGCTTGGTGGAGGTAGGGTTTCTCCAGTGGGGTCCGATTTAAACAAGGCAAAGCAAAACTGGCTGTGCTGCAGGACCATGAAGACCCATCCTGCTCTCTGTGGAGCTGCTAGTCACATCTGGTCCTTCCCTTTAAAACAGATATCTGTAGGTGCACCCAGAGGATCTCAGCAACATTTGTTCCTTGGAGAGGACCAAACTATTCTGCTGTTCTGTGTACGTGTCAGAGCACAGGATGCTCTTAACAGAGCTAGCCCCAGTGATACTGCAAAGTGGTTCTTCCAGACTGCATTGCCAGGTTTGAAGTCAATAAGAGGTTCACTTAAGACTGAATGGGACTTCTGTATGTCATGACATAGGTGTAGGGTGTGCTGCATTGGCTGAGCGCCTGTTGGCAGAGGGGCTGACAGGGCCTAGCTTCTTTTCCTCCTTCAGGACATACTGGGAATCTTGGAGGCACTAACCTGCTGCTCCAGTGCAGGAGTCAGACTCAGATATCCCATATCTGTACTGCCAATGTAAAGCCACTTCTGTTGTTCCATGTTGGTCCAGAGAGCAGCTCTGAGTGTCCTCTGGCTGGCAGCAGATAGGACTGCTACAGCCAGGCTTGGCATCTCCTGTCCTGCTGCTGTTGGAGATGTGGCTCATTTGTAAGGCTAAGTGCCCTGAGCATGTCTGATGGTGCTTGGGTCTATACGGCTTCCAGGAGTCTGGATAACTGCTAGGGCTCTGCATGATCTCAATCTTCATCTCCCCTTGCATCGGCCTTTGTGCCTACATCCCCTGCATTGCATCTGGGCTGATCCTGCCTCCTGCCACTCAGGATGTGGAGATGGTGACGGGTGCCAAATCTCTCTTCCACCTTTTATATCTAGTGTGAAGGAAGAGTAAGGCAATTGCACCCAAAGAACCAGGCTAACAAAAGGCTTTGGGATTTTTCACTTTCAGCCTTCCTGGGAAAACAGCTTCCTCTGCTTCCTTTCAATCCCCAGCAATCCCGACCGGGGAAGAGCTTCAGCTCTCCCCCTTGAACTGGCAGGCTGTTTACAGCTGCAAACTGAGCAGCAGGCCCCTGGGTTGGGCAAAGCAACTTGCACTTCTGAGTCCCCCTGAGGATGCCTCCTTGATGAGCAGCTTTTTGCTAGGGGAGCAGAAGGATGCTTGCCTGCTCCTTGAGAGGGCTCTGCCCTCTGGTAGCCAGGGTGAGTATAACACGCTCCTGACACACGCGTGACCGTTTTGGGGCCTTGGCCTTTCTGTGCTTGGGTTCTGTTCTTCTTTCTGCATATTGTTGTGTGAGCCCATAATAATTTGGTGTAGTTTCATCTCTTGGGTGTTTTCTTCTTGGCTCCAGCACTGAAGATGTTGTGGTCTAGCCAGGCTGCTCTGCTCCCTCTCCCTCCGGCCGTTGGAGTGGTTTGTCTGATGCCTTTACAGCGTTTCTTTTAGGGAGCTGCCAATTTTTTCAGAACTAGCTTTTTCCTTTGAGCGGTACGCCACTGGGAAGCCCAGGTCCAGGACTTTTAGTTCAGCTCCCCTCACTTTGTTGTCTCTTGACTTTTGTCCTCTTAAAAGTTGTAAGTGGCTAGAATTTCACAGTCACTTGCAGTCATGTTGTTGTCTGCCCTTCTTAACCACTTCCTCTGGGCTGCAGCAAATCAGATTCAAAGTTGTCTGTCACAGTTGTTCTCAAAACCTTTCAGTATTATTTTGGGCTGAGCTTGAACTAGCTTTATTTATTTTATAGCTTTCTTCTACAGTTTGATCAATGAACCAAAAAATCCACATTTTTGTCTGTTCTGCTTTGGTTGGCTGGTGCAGAGCTGCTTTTGGCTAGACCCAAGGCATATGCATTGCCATTTTTTTTCTAATGGGCCATGTAGAAAAACAAGGGACAGCTCACCTCAGGAACATTTAACTACCTCCTATATGAAATTCAGAGTACTTGGGAAGAAAACAAGGGCACTGCATCTGAACATACAGATTTGACACGGCCAACACATGCCCAGCTAAAGGATGTTGAGGAACACCTCTGTCATACCAGGGAGTTTTGTGTGCACCTATTGAGCAGGAAATTTATTGCCTCAGCCACAAATTCCCATGAGTTTGTGGAAAGAATTGTATGATAAAGCATCTGTCCCTTGGTTTCTAGAATTTTCCGATCTTGTGAATCTTGTGAACACTAGAAAACTTTGCTTTAAAGAGCATAGGTGGTTGGTAGGATGCTGAATTTTTCATATCCAATGTGAATTTAAATAGTCTCATCCAGGGTTTCTTTGGACAGCTGTGTGTGCGTGGTGTGGATATGGCTTGGATTGTAATGCAGGATGTGATGAGGAGGGATACCAAGTTATTTATGGGTTCCCTTTCCTAGAAGATGTCTGTCACAATAGCCCCTGGCTCTGCTTGCAGCTTGATGATATGCTGGATGGACACAGTGATCATGCTGGACATCCTTGCAAAGGATGGTCTCGTCCCTTGGGACAGTGGCTGGGACAGCACCTCCAGATCCGGTGAGTGTCATCTGCTTAGTTGATCTGCTGCTTGCTGGAGCTCCTGGGGCCCAACCAGCCTGCGAGTAACTATTTGAGACCACTGAGCCTGAGCCGAAGCCACATCTGAGAGCCAGGGCTGTGTCTGGCAGGCCTGGCTACCTGCTGGGAAATCTTGTGGGAGAAGCTCAACGGGAAACTGCCCTTGCTCTGGCCCACTGGAGTCCAAGCTGCTCCCTGGATGTAGCCTGTCTGCTTCTGCACCTGGTCTCCTAAACATCTGCTCCTGGAGAGCCTGGGGCTAGGGGGGTAGACCTGAGCACAACAAACTGTTCTGTTGCTGGGGTTTTCTGCTAAATACCATGATGGTACTCAGCTAGGGATCCAGCTTGTGCCATAGTGCCATGTACTTTCTTCTTGCTTCTGCTCCAGCTGCATATGGCATCTCAGCCTCAGAAAAGCACATGAGATCAGGTAGAAACAGCCTGGCAGCCTTAGATTGCGGTGATGGGGCAAGATGGGCATCTCTGCCAGGAGGCAGTATTTCTGTAGCTGTTTGATGAAGAGAAGCAGTGCATGCTAGAGTGTATGCAGGCATCTCTGTGCTAAAAAACAAGCCACCCTCTCCATGAGGCCGGGTGGGTCATGTACTGGGTGAGATGGCTCTTGGGTGCCATTGTGGTGGATGCTAACGGTACTAGGTTAGAGTGGCTGAAAGGCTCTTTCTGAGCAGACCTCAAGATTTCCATCCTCTTTGATTTCTCGCATGCTTTTTATACTGAATACACCAAGTGATTGGTCTCACTTGACTTTAACAACCGTTCTTTCATAGCTGCCCCGCTTTTCAGGCAAGGGCCCTTGCACCATCCATGCAGTGGAAAGCACAGTGGCCTTACTGGTCTAGGCTTGGTGTATCAAAGAGGTTAAAAATCTGTTGAGAACCTCCATGGAGTAAATCCAAGCTCATTTTTAGTGAGCCCGGTTCCCTTTTGCTGCCTCCTGGGAAGTAGTCCACGGACACCCAGAGGTCTGAGGTGGGGGGTGAAAAACAGTGCTCTCAGCAATGCTGCTGTATGAAGTTTAATACAGGTTGGTAGAAAATTTCAGACTGTTTTAAAGGAAAATATTTAAAACAAGCCTAGTGGGGAAAGTTCTGAAGAGAGGCTAAATAAATCTATGAAGACAACACAGCAACTTTGTTAAAATAGTAATGTTTTTGCCCTGTCCTGTTCTTGGAGATGCTAATATTAGCCCGTGATGCTTTGGCAGGGCATTTTTGTGTTGCTGACTTTTTCTAACACAGAGCAGCATGACCAGACTGTAAAATGACCTTAGGAGGTGCCAAGTTTGTAGCTGATTTGGATCTGATTGCATGTTTGAAAGAGAAGAATTTTGTTGTGAAACATGCTGTTCCCAGGGGTATTGTGGTTTTTCCCCTTAGCTTTGGAACATATTAGGCATCTTCATTTAATGGTTACGGAAGCTGCGTGTGCAGAAGGCTGAAACTTGTCTTGGTAAGCGGTGGTACTTGCAGGACCAGTTTCTGCTGGTTCATGTGCTCTGTCAGGCAAGGCTTTATATTAATTCCTGCTCAGGAGAAAAAGGGGACTTCAACCTCATTAGGAAGGAGTGGCAGGAATAGCCTTGCCAACGCTGACACGCTGCAGTGGGCTGTTCCCCTCACCAAGCAGGCCTGCCGAGCTCTGCGCGGACCATGCACACAGTCCGGGCTCACCCAGCCTGGGAGTTAATGGGAGTGGTAGTGGCAGCTCTGCCCTCCAACAGCAGGGCTAACAATATTGGCAGAAATGACCCAAGAGGACAGGGCAGGGGACGTGCATGTCTCGGGTGTGATTTGTTGCCTGGACTGTCGAAACATGTGGAAGCTCCCAGCCCAAAGCAGGTTTGAATGAGAGCAGGCAATTCTCAGGTCAGGGGGGAGGCATTTCGATTAAACAGTGGCTTTAGCTGTCTCCTTGGCTGTTTCTTCCAGTGTCCCACCACTGAACCATCCTGGTTACAATCATAGCAGTAAGCACTTGTGTCCTGGACAAGTCAGTAACACAAGAGTAGGCCAGAGCGGCGCATTTCTTTTCAAAGAGCCTGGAAAGGGGAGTCGTGCTTGGAGAAATCTGCTTTGGAGTAGCTGTCGTGGCTTGGGATGCAGTGACCGCAGTGATGGCACTGAAGTGGCCCTGCATCCTCATATCCTCATGCCTTTGCCCGGCTGTTCTTTAATTAGAAACATAGCATTATGAGTAGGTCGTGTCTTCCTCCATGGGCATTAACTGCATGTTAAGGTTTTGGCAGCACAGAAGCAACTGAGAGCCTGTGGAAGGTGTAGCTCTCTGGAGAGAAAAGTACTGCTTGCCCTGAGCACAGCATTGCTGCTGATCTCTCTACCTCTTTTTGTGTCATTCCTTATGTTTAGGGCTGGTGTGCCCTAGAATAACATGTCTTGGCTGGTCTCTCTTAATTAGGATGCCTCAAAAGCACAACCTGATAAAACCCTTCGAAGGAAACATCGCAACTGGTCGAAGAGGAGTTTTGGCTACGATCGAATATCAGCTTTGAAGGTCCTGAGGCAGAGAACGATTTTGCACATCGCATTAGGTATTTAGAAGAGGAACTTTGTCTTCTCTTAGACAGATCTAACGGATCTCTTCTGCAACACTGAGTGAAGTTTGTGCCTCCCGGATAAGATTAGGGAAGCTTTTGCCTGGCTGTGCTGGATGCTCCCCCCCACCACCACTGTGCTTAGTAGAGTGGCTGCATGCAGCGAGCTCAAAGGCAAGTTGCAGACCACACCGACGCTGCTCTGAGTTCATCTGCCCAGAGATTAAGGAGCTAAGCCCTCGGCTGAGACTCATTGAAGTGGGGCATGCTTGATAAACGCACAAACCCTGGAAGACGCTGCGTGAGGCAATGACATTTGATGTGATTAGAAATGGCCTGCCAAGGCAGACAAGAACAACTGGGGCTGCGCTGTCCTGTCGGAGTGGGTTTCCTGTCCTGTGAGGATAGGAAAATCGGGAAATAGTTCAACATGGTGGTGTGGAGGGCCCACTTAATGTGCTGCTCTGGCAGGGGTGCTTTGGAAGGAGACCATACCTTAAATGGCTCTTGTAGGGGCACAAGATAACCAGGGCACAAGGCTGCAAAAGGGACTCCGCAGGGCTGGGGCCAGGCAGTGACAAGGGCAAGGCAAGGTGGCTGTACCTACTTGCAGAGCCCTGTTTTCTTCTCCTTTGCCTTCTCGTTTTTCTTGACTGGGGATGCTCATGGTAACGTGTACGTAGCTGGCGCTGGCATTCCCAGCTGTTCCTAGCATACCTTTGCTCTCTCTCTTTCCCTGGCAGAGCGTGGCCAGGAGAAGTGAGTGGTCATCCTGCSTGCCCACTCTGGGGAGGAGGAATCCCTTCTCAGCATGGGCTTTGTGTTCCTTTGCTGATACAACCCTGAGAGACACAGGCAAGAAGAGGGTCAGCTAGTCCTCAAAAATGTTTGAGCTTTGGCCTGGGGTTAGCCCTCTCTGGGACTTGGAAGGAAGCAGGAGGATGGAGCTGAGCAGGAATAGTTGCACAGGAAAAAGGACTGGATTCCTTAAAGCAGGCGGAGCAGTGAGCTGCAAACTCCTTTACAGGAAATGAAGGGGTCTAACAACCTAGGGAGCTTTGTCTTCCTGCTCCTCGTGCTTTGGGATTTCCTTTGGGATAGTCATCTGGGAGTGGGGATAAGTCCAACCTGCGGCAGTTGGCAGAATTGGGGTGGCAGGGGCCAGGAGCAGAAGTCTGCCCTGGAGCCAGCAAGAGGGAAGAAATTTAAATCTGTGAATGCGTGTGCCATTGGTAGCAAGCTGCCATCAGCTAGGATGGTGAGTCTCTCTCCTTTTCTCCGCGGGCATCGGTGGTGTCTCTTATGCACTTGGCTGGGGAGGCAGCTCCTTCTCAGCCTGTCTGTGAGCTGAACTTAGCATTTCATGAAGACCCACTGGCACTATCTCAGTGTAATTCCACAGGAGCTGAAGTTTATACGGTGCTAGATGCCGTGGCCTTGCCTGCTGTTGTGCTGGCTCTATTGCTTCTGTGACAGTGGGATGAACTGGTTCAGGGAGCTGAGCTACCTGGAAAGTACCTCCACGTAGCTTTGAGCTAAGTCATCAGAAACCATGGTTATGACCCTGTAGAAACACGAGGAGGAACATGCGTCTGGGGTATGTGAAATTCAGGTCCTCCCTCTTCTCTCCCATTTTTAACAGGCTAGAAGAGAACTAGAAGAGGTTCAGAGGAGACCAAAAGGGATAAATGGACCTTTAAACAGAATAGGACTGGGAAGAGACAACTGTTAGAGGGATACAACAGAGGTCTGCACAGCTTAGTGATGTTTGGGGAAGGGGTGTTTTATTAGAGGTGACAGCAGACACTACCTGCGTTTCGTCACCTGAAGCTGATGGGTGATGCAACGCAGTGTGATTGAGCTGTGAAGCTCTTCGCATCGGAGTATCGTGAGGCTAAAAGGCAACTCAGGCACAGCATCTGCTCAGGCTGAGCGAGCAAAGCTGCTTTTATGAACTGCCTGTTCATAAAAGCCCCTGGCCGGTCCCAGGGGTGCGAGGCCGGTCCCAGGGCGTCCCCCATTTCCTGGGGTGCCGGAGCTCCAGCCGGAGGCCTTCTGCCCTCTAGTGGGAAGGTCTGCAGAAAATTGGCACTGCGCAGCACTTAAGCCCAGTTTGAGAAGTGTCCCGTTCTTCATGAGCCACACTGAATGTCTTGCACATCTCCAACCTGCGAGGTGGATGTCATCCAGAGAAGCAAAACCTGAGCTGGCAAGTCAGGAGAAGCTCTGAAGAGCTGCTAAACTGCTGCTGTTTAGGGCTCAGCCCACAGCTGTGTGTCCAATAGGAATAGCAGTGTTGTCAAGGCCGTGTAGCTAGGCAGTGCTGGGAGAGGGTGGATGTGCTCCAGTTAATGTTTCTAGATGGCACGAGAGCTTCAGGCAAAGCCCTGGTAGCCTGGCTGATGCCACTGAGGAAGCCAGGGCAAAAGTTCAGGAAAATAATACTGCAGCGTGATGGAAAAAGCTGTCACATCTTAGTGGTCAGTAAGCCAAGCGCTGAGCAACCCAGGATACCAGCAGAGAAAATGTACTAAAATTACCCAAAGGGAGGGTGAGACCTGCCATTAAGGCTTTACATCACGTTACTGGCCCGACCCATTATTCACAGAGCCGTCATCGCTTCCAGGCTTTGAACTCCAGCCTTCAACTTCAGGTTATGATCCCAGTGAAAGTGCTTCTGGGCACAGTTGTCTTCCTAGTGTCTGACTGTTGTGCAAGAAGAGATGTCTGAGGTTCCTTGTTTATAAAGAGCTCGAGCTGCTCCTCTGCCAGGCACCCTTTGCAGTCCTTGGGTATGTTTTGGGTGGTTGTGCAGCTGCAGTTTTCCAGGATGCTTCTAAAGCTGCCTCTCCCCTGCTGTGCATGGCACGCTCAGATCTTTTTGGTGGTGCCACAGGTAGGTCAACATTGCTTTAAAATGCAACTGTAAAAGCAGATGCTGTGCATGTTGGCTGTGAGCACAAGGCACCTGTTGTGGCAGTGAAGAGGAAGGTTGAATTTTCAAACAACAGCTGGCACTCTGCTGCTGGAACTGRATTTCACAAAAAGCATGTATTTCAGGAGCTTCACCTTTCAAGATGAACTCACAAGCTGATTTGAGGACAATGTTAAAAGAGTCTCTTCAGACTTCTGAGCAAAAACTCCAAATAAACCATATAACTAGAGAGGAGGGAATCGGCTGGGAAGCTGCAATACCTGGAGGGAAAAGAGAACGGAAAAATGTATGTAGAGTAATGCTTTGAGAGCTTTTCAAAGTGTGACTTCAGTGTTTTCACTGTTTTAATAGGCTGGAAAACTTCACCCATGAGATTTTAATGCCATCATATGGAAAATCTGGTGACTTTGCTCCTTTCTCTCTTTTTCTTTCTGGTCTCAATTTGATGTAATTGCTTGCAGTTCAACATCTCAGCTTCGAAAGTCAGTGCCTGCGTGGCTAAGGTGGGTGCGAGTGTGTGTCTGCGTGTCTGTACACACAGACATGTGCTTCTTAGCTGGGGGTGGGGTGGACGAGGTTCACTCTTGATTGATACCAGCTCTAATAAGAAGAAAGAGCTGAGTAAGAGAAAATTAGAAGCTGCTTTATCTTATGTTGCATGTCTAAAAAGCCATGACTGTACTATCAGGAAAGAGGATGTTTGGCAGATCCCAGCTAGTGGTGGAAAGAAGGCAGCAGTTTTGAAGATAACACTAAGAAACGGTGAGTACCTCTCACCAGTAAATGACCAGTAATGAAGTGCAGGAGTATGAATTTTCCAGAATGCTGTCAGGACTGTCCTGTCGGAGCTCGAGTCCCTGTTGCCATGTTCGTCTCAGCATTATACAGTAGTGTTCACCATAACTTGTTACAAGTGGAGTCCTTGTAGTAGTTCCACAGCTCAAGAGCAGGTGCTCCTTCTTATGTTTGATTTATATGATCAAGCAGACCCAGATTTATAATTGGTCTACCAAAAAACTGCCAAGTTCAATGACTTGGGGGATCATAGAGCAATTGGTTCTGGGCAAAACAGCAGGGAAGTTGCCATGGGATTTGACTGATGTACTGAGAGAGGAATATCCTTCTGGTTATCATGGATCAATCCTGTCCTACAGAGATCTGCAGGGTTGGTGCTTAACATATAGAGGTAATATAAATCTGGGTGATGCACAAATCGGTTAAGTAATAGCTCAAAAGAGGTCCAGTGGGGCAAGCCAAGCTGCTAGGAGCACCCTTTTAAAAAATGATGCATTCAAGTGCTGCAAATAAATACATTTTGACGCCAGATGTGCATGCTAATACCTATGGGATGGGAAATAGTATTTTGGAAAGCACTGTTTTAGAAAGCTTTGGAGTTGCAGGGTATAAGCTGTAGCTGAGCTGCTGGGATCTTTGGGTGCTACAGGGAGGAAAGAGCAGAGGGTGGGAGGGGGTGACTACCTTTCAGCATTTAGTGTGGGAAGGACCAGAGTACAGGGTCCCCCAGTACGCAAAAGAGATATTGAAAGCAGAGAAGGATGGAAAGGAGGAGAGGAAAGGAGCTTTAAACTGCCTTATCAGAGGTAGAGGAGAAGAGCTGCCTGATGGACTTTTTATCCTCCAATAGCCTCAAATTAAGACTGAATGTCATCTTGGAAATTTTAATCTTTGGGGATAGCTTTGTTATGCAGGTAGCTATCCCAACTGGATCAGTGCTAGATCATATCTAGCACCTTGGGAGAATTATAGGAATGCAGTCAGAGTATGTAGAGATGCCACGAAGAAGGCTAAGGCCCAGTTGGAATTGAGTCTTGCAAGGAATGTCAAGGACATTAGGAAGGGCTTCTTCAGATATATCAGCAGCAAGAGGAGGACTCGGGAAAATGTGGGCCCACTACTGAATGGGGTGGTGGCCCTGGTGACAAGGGATACAGAGAAGGCAGAATTACTGCATGCCTTCTTTGCTTCAGTCTTCACTGCTAAGGGCAGCTGTCTTGAGTCCTGCAGGCTCAAGGTGATCAGGAGTAGTCAGCGTGGATTCTCCAAGGAGGAATCCTGCTTAACCAATCTGAGAGCCTTCTCTGATGGAGTGACTGGCTGGGTGGATGAGGGGAGAGCAGTGGACGTTGTGTCCCTTGACTTCTGCAAGGCTTTTGACACTGTCTCCCCTAACATCCTCCTAGAGAAGCTCAGGCAGTGTGCGTTAGACGAGTGGACAGTGAGGTGACTTGAGAACTGGCTGAAAGGCAGAGCTCAGAGGGTCGTCATCAGTGGCGTGGAGTCTAGTTGGAGGCCTGTGGCTAGAGGCGTCCCCCAGGGGTCAGGACTGGGTCCCATCCTGTTCAACTTACTCGTCAGAGACCTGGATGAGGGGACAGAGTGCGTCCTCAGCAAGGTTGCTGATGATACCAAGCTGGGAGGAGTGGCTGACACACCTGGGAGCTGTGCTGCCATTCAGAGAGACCTGGACAGGCCGCAGAGTTGGGTGGAGAGGAACCTCCTGAGCTCCAACAAGGACAAGTGCCGGGTCCTGCACCTAGGGAGGAATAACCCCATGCACCAGTACAAGCTGGGGGCTGACCTTGTGCAAAGCAGCTCTGCAGAGCAGGACCTGGGAGTGCTGGTGGATGACCAGCAAATTGACCATGAGGCAGCAGCATGCCCTTGTGGCCAGGAAAGCCAATGGTCTCCTGGGCTGCACTGGGAAGACTGTTGCCAGCAGGTGCAGGGAGGTGATCCTGCCCCTCTACTCAGCCCTGAGGAGGCCTCATCTCAAGTCCTTCGTCCAGTTCTGGGCTCCCCAGGACAAGAGAGACATGGAGCTACTGCAGAGAGTCCAGCGTAGGGCTACAAAGATGATCAGAGGGCTGGAGCACCTGCCCTC
The DNA here is from genome assembly GCF_003343005.1 of Rhea americana. Lineage (NCBI taxonomy): Eukaryota > Metazoa > Chordata > Aves > Rheiformes > Rheidae > Rhea > Rhea americana. The sequence continues at coordinate 349,053 of NW_028186562.1, forward strand.
TGAGGAACGGCTGCGAGAGCTGGGCCTGTTTGGCCTGGGGAAGAGAAGACTGAGGGGGGAATCTTATCAGCGTGTACAAGTACCTGAAGGGAGGGTGTCAAGGGGACGAGGACAAACTCTTTTCAGTTCTCCCATGTGACAGGACAAGAGGCAATGGGCAGAAGTTGAACCACAGGAAGTTCCGCCTGAACGTGAGGGGGAATTTCTTCCCTGTGTGAGTGACGGAGCACTGGAAGAGGTTGCCCAGAGCAGTTGTGGAGTCTTCTTCTGTGGAGATCTTCAAGGCCTGCCTGGATGCAACCCTGTCTAACATGCTCTAGATGACCCTGCCTGAGCAGGGAGATGGGACTAGATGATCTCCAGAGGTCCCTTCCAAGCTTACTGATTCTATGATTCTATGATCTACTCAAGTCAGGGAAGATTTGAGTAGATACACTTGATTTGCATGCTCAGGCCTCATTCCTCCCTATGGCTCATGTAGAAAATCAAGGCTGGCACTTGTTAGGGAATAGTGTTAGCTAACCTTAGCCTCTCTGCATGGTTTTCTATAGTACAAGAACAGGTCAATTCTTTTAGTCTTTATTTTGATGATGCTAGTTGGTAAGAAAGGGGAGATAACTGATGCTTGAGAAATACAGTAAACCGTTGGCCCAAAGTGCTTGGCAGGACAGGAGGGCTGTGTACACCGGCTAGCTGGGGAGAGGACCTGGAGTTCAGGTGGTGCCGACAGATCGATATGAGCCTGTGAAAGGGGAGGATGGGCTGTTTGATTCCTGGGCCATGCCTATTGCTGTGGCCGTCGCTCCCTGATAGCACTGGGGGCCGTTCGCCCTCGCAGATCTGGGAGAGCACATCTGCTGATTAGGAGATGGCTGCCCAGTAGAGCAGGTAAATCACTTCCCCGTTGCTGCTGTTCTGTTACAATCAAGGTATTGCAGAAAAAATGCCCCCAAATGGAGTTGTCTGGTCTCAGAGGACAGAGACTACTGGGGAACTTTTGCTGATAACTGGGTATTGCTTTTGCTGGTAACTTGAGTATCACTTGGCAATGGCTCTGATTTGCCACTTGATCTCTTAGTGGTGTGCAAGGCAGCCTTTTCCTGTGGCTTTGCAGGGCATCCTGCACATGTCATGCTTGTGGCAAGCCTCACCTTGGCTACCTGCTGCCTCTGCCCCACAGCTTTTACCTTTGGGATCTGCACCTCTCAGCAACTGCTTCTGTTCTCTCTGCCAGGACGGACTCTCTGATGGCAAGACAAAACCGCCCATTTGGAAACACCTGTTTATCCTTACTTCTCGCCTTTCCTCAGCTCTGATCTCAAATGCTTCCCGTTAGGTGGGGAACCCACTCTGCTGTCATTGAAGGAACTGAGTCTTGGAGCTTTAGATGGCTGGGAAGTGCTGTTCGCAGGTCCCTTCGCTGTGCTGGCAGGCTCAGCTCGTGGGCGGTGAGATTTGCAGCACGCTGCTGAGGTGCAGGTAGGCTCAGGAAACCCCTTTCCTCCCCCCACTATGGAAGGGCAAAACTACCTGACAAAAGCCCATCGGATCAAAAGGGTTGGCTTTTTGCAGAGTGCGTTCAGCTGAGCCCCACTCCAGTTCGTTTGCACCCGATGTGATACACCAAACAGAGCTGAGTGGATTTGTGCTCATCCTTCGCTCCTGGTAAGGTTTGTTTTGCCTTGTTTACTGCCCAACAGCATCACTTTCAAAGATCAAGTCTCTTCAGGATTTAACCAAGCAGCTTTTATCTGTCTTTTTCTTAAAGACACTCAAAAAACCATTAAAGCAGTGAGCGTGCAAGTCGGGATTAATAAGCAAATGTAATGCCTGGGCCCAGCAGCAAAAACTGCAATTGTAAAGGAGCCAACACCACTCGGAGGATGTCATTGCCCGCTGGCAACCCAGGCCAGTCGTGCTTTGCTGCGATTGTAAGGGATCAAAGTAGGTATTTGCAAATAAAGTCTTGGTTGTTGGATGAAGTTGTTGCTGGTYCGTGGTTTCTGCCGACCTCAGATCAGAGGCTGCAATCCAAGAGAGCTCCGTCTCAGGGCAGTCCTCCTAGGAACCGACGCGTGACTGGTGTCGCTGTTGTCTCTGGTCTTCCTGGCAGGTGCTCAGCCCTGTCCTCCCTGTCGTAGAGATGGCCTAGTTTTCTTTGGCCAGGCTCCTTGCATCTTGCTCCTAACGGTGCTGAAGTATGCCTGGGGAGCAGGAACCAGCCCTAGATGATGGGGGCTCCTCCCATCCATCAGGCAGGCACCTGGAAGGGAAAGGTGGACAGAGATGGGATCTGTTAGTGCAGTGGTGGGGCACAGGGGGCTAAATCTGGACTCTGTCTTAAGGCGTCCAGCCTATGTGGCAGAGAGATCACAGAATGGTTGAGGTTGGAAGGGACCCCTGGAGATCACTTACTCTAACCCCCCTKCTCAAGTGGGTCACCTAAGCGCGTTGCACAGGATCGTGTCCAGACGGGTTTTGAATATTTCTGGAGAAGGAGACACCACAACCTCTCTGGGCAACCTGTTCCAGTGCTCTGTCACCCTCACAATAAAGCAGTTTTTCCTCATGTTCAACCGCTCCTCCCAGCATGGTATCATCAGCAAACTTGCTGAGGACGCACTCTGTCCCTTCATCCAGGTCACTGATGAATAAGTTGAACAAGACGGGACCCAGAACTGACCCCTGGGGGACACTGCTAGCTACAGGCCTCCAGCTAGACTCTGCAGTATCGATGACAACCCTCTGAGCTCTGCCATTCAACCAGATATGCAGAGTTTGTTTGTGCTCCCAGCTCCCTGGCTCCTGATCCCTGCCCTGCCCTGCCGTCCAAGCACGTACAGAGCTGCAGTTGCAGTCCAGCAGACCTCTGCAAGCCAAAATCGTTCTGGATAGGAGGGCAGGGATGTAGTGGGAGGCAAGTTCTTGTAGAGCCCATGGCATGGCTCGCTGTGAAAGCACATCCCGCCTGTGCTCTAGGATGTGTTGGTCCTCCAAAATAATCTCCGTGGGAATCCTGCTGCAGGCTCCTAGGCAGGAGGTCAGGACAGCTGGCTGTCCCAGTGCTCGTGGGCACCACCTTGCCCTTCAAGCCATAAATGCAGCTCTTCTTGTTACACCYTGGGCCGCTTGGTGGGCTTTTCCTGGCTATGCTGCCCGCTGCAACCAGCCTCCTGGATCTGCGGACCTGCAGTTGCAGGATGCTTCCCATGGGGCTGCCACCTTAGGGCTCCCTCTGCCAGCTCCCTGTGGTGCTGTGCAAGGGACGAGCTGAGTTGCCAGGTCTGCATGGGAACCTTTGCTTTACCTAAGTCACAGGATAAGAGTGGATTTAAGTGCTTTGGTTTATAAATAAACAGCACTTGTGACCAAGGTAGATTTAAGCAGAGCTAGCAACAGCCCTACTTGGGAAGGGATCTGTCCACTACATGGGCTGCTGTTGGACTTCCTGTTGTGTGCTAATCCCTTAAGCCTGCTTTAGCTCTGTTAATTTTCCTTCTTTCCTTTTTTTTTCCCCAATGAGCTGCCTCAGTGGCGCATGAATGCCAGCGTTGCTCGACCGAGCTTGTGCCTGCGGCTGGGCTGAGCAGTCAGGCTGTCTTCCGAGTGCCAGGTACCATGTGGCAGGGCCCCAGGGATGGTGGTGCCTGAATGCGTCCCCTTCTCTCTGTCTTACAGGCTCTGCAGTCTGCGCCTGAAGAAGCTCACAGTGCTAAAAGAGCTGGACAAAGAGCTGAGCTCCGTACTCATCGCTGTGAAGATCCAGGTAGGCTCCTCTCCTTGATGCTGTCCCATGGCAACAAGCCCGTCTTTGTGCCCTCTGCAAGGATGTGCTAGCCTGTGCACACCTAGCTGTGTGCCAGTCGCTGTGTTGGCTGGCACCCTTGGTGGGGGGGGGGGGGCTCCAAGGCAGGTGGGAGTGATGCCCCAGGGCCAGCAGCAGCCACCTGGTGCTGCTGGCAGCAGGAATGTCTGGTTAGGCCTCTGCTATGGGACAGAGTGCTCCCACCTGCACTGGGTGCCTCAGCTAGCTTCTGCCTCTGGAGCTGCTGCTGGGAGATCAGCAGCCCCTACCCATCCTGCTCTCGACCCCTTGGCCAGGCTCAGCACCTGATGGCTTCTGGCAGCGTCCTATGTCTACATGGCCTCCCTGGGGAGCCCACAAGTGAAGGGTGCGAAGCGGGGAGGGTGACAAGGCTGGGCGAGGGAACAAGTGCCTCTGTGGGTGGCTTCTGCTGACATTGGCACCTTGTGTGATCTTACCATTGCCTGCGCTGTCCCCTCCCTTTCTCTGCGTGGCCTGGCCTGGCAAGGCACCTCCACTTTGTCCTGGGCAGAGGAAAGAGCTTTGTCACCGAGGGGAGAGGCTCTTTGACCCCGTCCTGCCCCTTCCTTCCCTGCCTCTGGCAGCAGGGAAGAGATGACCCCGGTGTACAGACACATCCTCTCTGTCTGCCAGAGTACAGCAAGGAAGCGAGCTGCCTCTCGAATGTGGTGTCCCCGCAGTGTCTCCCTTGCCCAGCAGGAACGCCGGTGCCCTTTCTTCGTTCTTGTCAGCTGGCGGAAAAGCTGCTGATCCCATTGAAACACCAGGGGTGGGGGGGAGCTCAGCAGCTTTGTGCGCCCACGGAGCTCTTTGTGCCACACACGTTAGAAGCTAAATCCTGGATTAGCGCTTGAAGCTGCTGTATTAATGGAGCTCTGGGAGCTGGCGTTTGCCTTCGTGGCAGACCTGGTTCACTTGCCTAGGAGAGTCTGGAAGCGAAATGCAAAAAAATGTGGGGCTTGGAGGAAGAGGAGGAGCAGAACCCTGTGGTCCACGTGCTGCTGGTCAGGCCTTTCCATCACTATGTATGGTGTTATTCAGGAGAGCTGGAAGCACTGGGCTGTGCCTCCCAAGACCTCTGCCCCTCTGACACAGGCATTGCCAAGGAAACAGCCCAAGCAGGAGAGGGCTGTTGACCCCTTGAAGCAAGGGAGCAATCGAGGTTGGGCTGACACCTGAGGGTGGAGGCCAGAAAGCAGCTGGGTGCTGGGTGGCTCCCATGCAGCTGGGAGGGCTGGGCTGTGTCACTGTTCCTGTTACCTCCTGCACTAGCTGCCCGGGCTGTCTGTTCTCCTGCTCCTCCTCCTCCTCTGGGGCTTCTCTGCAGACCCCTGTTATACTGGGGCTGGCATATGCTGTGCATGTGTGTCCTCAGCTGCATCCTCCCTCGTACGCTGCAGATGTGAGACTGCGGAAGAGGCTGCTCAGCAGGACCTCAGCTCTTTCAGACAGATCCCCCCACCCCATTCCTGCTGTGGGCCCCACGCTGTATCCTGCAGGCACAGGAGGCTAACAGGCCTCAGCAGGGACTGTTTGAGACCACGTGGGCTCCTCCATATGGGGCTGCTCTCCCTGCCAAGTAACCAAGGTTGCATTTGAACGAGGGCCTCGGCTCGAACGTGCTTACCTCCTCTCTGTGTGGCCACGTGCCTGCGGCCACCTGTAGGCGTAGGCTACCCACAAAGCTGAAGAAAACTGGAGGAGAAGGCTGAAGCCACACCAGCCTGTGGCTCCACACTCATCGCGGGAGCACGGCAGACTTGTGTGCCTCCCTGATCTGCTTCCACCTGCAGAGCTGGGGACTGCTGAGCCCTCCTGGAAGGCAGATGGGAGCTGTAGGCAGCATCAGCACAGGCTGCCTACAGAACGGCCTCAGATGGATCCATGCCTCGTGTGCCTCTCCTAGGTAACGAGTGAGTCATACTAGCAAGAGGCTGTTTGAAGGCTGGTGAGTGTTGCCATCTCCATCTTTTGGATGGAAACAGAAGACGTGTGTAATTTGTGGAGAACCTGCAAGTTCCTAAGGAAACAGCGGGGACCTAGCAAAAAAGGGCAGATAGATTTTCTCTTATTTCAGTAGTGGTTTTGCTGGGTTGAAGTAAGGCCTATTGGGAAATTGCTGCTCTGAAGGGCAGATTGTATGGAAACAGAGCTCTGACCCTGCCTGATGGTGGAGCTTGCTTGAGGATGACAACCCTAGTGAAGGAGACAGTCCACTAGATGAATGTATGGGACCCGAAGGATGGTGTAAACCTGTCTAGAATATCTACTGTCCTTCTTACAGCAATTGTGCCCTTCTGGTCGTAAAGGACAGCTTCCAAATGTTGTATGTGCCATCTGCTCCTTCATCCAAGAAGACCTCTGRCAAAAGGTTAAGGGAAGATTTTTATGTCTACTAAACATAGTTATTCATCAAGGAGGAAATTTCTTATATGCCTTGGTCACATTTCCCAGAGGTGATTTGAATACTTAGAGTCCTAAATCAGTGACTTCTAGTGAGATAAGGTCTAGACTGCTGTGGAAAGAGAACTTACTTTCATATCCCTTGAGTGTTTTTTAAACCTTTACCCCTTGTTATTTGTTTTAACAGCTTGGAGATGTCATAGAACATTTTCTACTGCGTACGGTTCAGCGTGGCATTAAGGCACCCAGATGTGCCTGCTTCAGCTCTGTAAAGGTGCAGAAAACAGTCTTGGCTGCTTAACTGTGTTTACAGTGTGAAGGGAAATGTGGCCCTTGACTTGGCAAAGGGAATTCCTGTGATTCAGAAGCACCTGATCTTGGACCATGAATAGAGGAAACGAAAGAGGTCAGCTTGTCCCAGCGCTCACAGAGCTTGCAGCTCCCGTGATGGTTGCCATGAAAGGGATGTGAGCTCCCTGGCACCTGCTTGCAGGGATGTGGCTGGTGACTCAAGTTCAACCCTTGGCACAGCAGAGGAGGGGTGATGCCACCAGCCCCTGCGTGGTGGACCAAAGCCTGTGCTACAAGATGAGCCAAGGCTTGGCTGCAGGCAGCTGAGAAGCTCTCTTGCCTGTGCCAGGCCTGCCTTCTGCCCAAGCCCTATGCCCTGCAGGGAGGCAGGCTTTTCATTCCTTGCCATACTTGAAAGGTACTCTCAGGGTCTTCTGTCTACACCTCGCTCATGCTTTGTTTCTAATCTTTCTGCAACCACTTGCAGTATTTTTACTCCTATCTGAGCAATCCCAGCTACCCCCTAATTAACTAAATTTGCTGATGATATTTAATGAGCTGTTTTCTCCCAAAATGCTCCTGTAACTGAATTCTGGGCTGTGCTTTGCTGTCTGCCTTGGCCTAGTCTCTGGATGTGGAATTGAGGAGGAGCCTATTCTTCCTTCAGGTCTGCCTGCTGGGTCTGACTTTTCTTACAGTCTCTGAGGAATGCTGCTTGTCTTGATCTAGCTTGGCCAGTGTCCCCCCAGCACCTGTATCAGCCTGTGCCCAGTATCAGTTTGGCAGCAATAGTCCCTTCCATCTCCTTGTCCAGTGCTGTTAGCTGGCCTGCAAGCAGGACTCACTACAGGGACATTTGCAGCAGGACACCCGCTCCGATTCCCTGGGCTCTCCAGCCACCTTGGGCCAGGCTCAGGACTGGCACAGACCCTCCCACTTCAGGGATCTCTCTCTCTCTGCTCTATTTTCTGCTCTGTCCTGCCTTGCTCTTCTGCCTTCAGTGAACAACGGGTAAGGGCAAAGCTCTCCTGGTTCAGTCAACATGCAGGCCCCAGCCTGTGCTCCAGACTGAGGGTAGTCCAGGGCTTGGAGCAGGGCTCCAGGGCTTTGTGAGCTCACCTTGCCTCCAGGTTTGGGGCAGCAGAGCATTTTCCTTGGCTAGAGCCTCCTGCAGCCATACCCTCTCCAGCAAACTGGGGCTTGGGAGTCATGGACCTGAGTATGGTAGTGAAAGCCCATATACATTTTCAGTCTATCAGGTAGTGCAGATCTGTGACCAGAACCTCTCCGTATTGCTTTTCACTTTCTTGACAGTCTTTGTCATCTGTGATCTTCACTGTAACAGTCTGATACTTCAGTTTTCCTGTTGTATTGGTGGTGATATTCAAGTGTGCTGAGCAATCAGTTCTGCCTGACATTACTCAAACTGCGGAAGAGCTGAGCTACATCCCATGTGCAGGGATGCATTGGATTGAGTATCTCTAAGGATGGAGAACCATCAGTCTCTTGGTTCTGCCCCAGAGTTTGGCTGYCCTCATGGGGAAAAAAAATCTAATTGGTATTTCGCATGTTCTAGTTTGTCCCCGTTGCTTCTCATCCTATCCCTATGCACCTCTGAGAGGAGTCAGGTTCTGTCTTCTCTGCATTCTCCTATGAGACAGCTGTGGGCAGCAATAAAACCTCTCTTTACCTTCTTTCTTTCCAGCTAACCAAACCCAGCTCTCCCAGCCTCTGCTTGTACATCCTGTGCTGCAGACTCTGGTGTTTTCTGTTGGACTTGCTCCAGTCTGTCTTTCTTATTACTAGAAAGCCTAAACTAGTCCCAGGATCCAGTTGTGGTGTCATCAGTGCTGAACAGAGGGAAGAAATCCCTTTCCTGTCCTGCTGCCTACACACTTGCTAACACAGCCCAGGGCTGTGGTTGGTGGCATTGGTGCAGCAAGAAGGGCAGGCTGCTGCCATAGGGGCAACTTGTTGTGTCCCCCAGGATCCCCTGGTCACTTTCTACCGAGCTGTCCCTGAGCCTGTGCTGTTGCCTGAAGTTACTCTGTTCTGGGCCAGGGCTTTGCTTTTGTTTTTTGTTGAACTTTTTGAGGTTTGTGTGAGCCCCACTGGAAACCCCATATCTGTTTAATTGTGGCAAAGCTGGTTTCTGCTGAGTGGCTCTTTGAGGTGATCACTGTCCCTACAAGACATGTAAGTGCCATTTGTTTCATGAAATATAGAGTCTCTTGCGGGCTGAGCATGAGTTTTAGGTAGTGGCTCTACCTTGCTGAGCCTCATGCATTTGCAGTGCAATATCTAGCTCCTTTTCTGCCTCATGTGCTCAGCACTATGCTCCAGGGTGCCTAAAGAACTGATCCTCTGACTGGACTTAGATGTTATGATCTCTTTTTCTTTGTGTGACCATGCAGGCCTGGTATCTCACAGGACATAGTCTCAGCCACGTGGCAGCTTGCCAGGTCATTGTACCCATAAAGAACTGGCCCACACCTAAGAAGTGCTGCAGTTTAAGGATCTCGAGGTTCCACTGCTCTTCCCTTCTCCCTCCGCTGTGATAACGAACCAGTCTTCATCCGAGCTCTTGCAATGCTGTGTGGGTGTGCATCGGTGTTTCACTAAGGGCCAAAGCCTGGGGCTGGAGCTGGGGTGTGTTACTCCCGTAACGGTGAATGATAATCACATGTAGGGTTGCAGCATTCATGAAACCTTCATGAACTGGACGCACAACACAGACTGTTGTCAGCCTTCGCTTGCTGTACTCTGTCCCCATCTTTGGGAAAAACAAATATACCAGTATGTGTGATTTGAAGAAAGACTGAATCTTTGGAGGCAAGTCTCTCTGGAACAAACAGCAAGTATTAAATATGCCAAAGTAAATAGTTAGTGTAGTAATGACCACCTCTTATTGAAGAAGGGCTCAGGAATGAAGAGCCAGTGTGTTCTTGGCTTGGAGAGCTCACAGATAGTGATGGGGATCAGATCCTCTTCTTCAGGTTTAGGAAGCCCTTGCACGTGGAAAGCCTCACTCCTGGGACAGTTGCTGAGGATGGTGTTGCAGATGGCTCAGGCTGGGCCCCTGGGGAAGCAAGGAGAGTTTCTTTAGAGCCTGTCTTTGCTACAGCATCGATGAGAACTGTAATGCTGCATCACTGCAGGATGGGTAGGCCTTTTTTGGCTCCCCTCTATAGGTTTTTTTCCTTGCTAACCTGAATAACACCAGCAATGGAGGTGCAAGAAAGGCCTTCAACATGAGCCACCTGGGCTTGCTGATCCTTACTAAAGTCCCCATCAGCAGAGCTTCCTGGGTGCTTGCTGGATGGGTGAAAAATGACTTTGCCCATTTCACAGAATCACAGAATTGGTAAGGTTGGAAGGACCTCTGGAGATCCCATCTCCCTGCTCAGGCAGGGTCACCTAGAGCGTGGTAGACAGGGTTGCATCCAGGCGGGCCTTGAAGATCTCCACAGAAGAAGACTCCACAACTGCTCTGGGCAACCTCTTCCAGTGCTCCGTCACTCACACAGGGAAGAAATTCCCCCTCACGTTCAGGCGGAACTTCCTGTGGTTCAACTTCTGCCCATTGCCTCTTGTCCTGTCACATGGGAGAACTGAAAAGAGTTTGTCCTCGTCCCCTTGACACCCTCCCTTCAGGTACTTGTACACGCTGATAAGATTCCCCCCTCAGTCTTCTCTTCCCCAGGCCAAACAGGCCCAGCTCTCGCAGCCGTTCCTCAGAGGGCAGGTGCTCCAGCCCTCTGATCATCTTTGTAGCCCTACGCTGGACTCTCTGCAGTAGCTCCATGTCTCTCTTGTCCTGGGGAGCCCAGAACTGGACGAAGGACTTGAGATGAGGCCTCCTCAGGGCTGAGTAGAGGGGCAGGATCACCTCCCTGCAYCTGCTGGCAACAGTCTTCCCAGTGCAGCCCAGGAGACCATTGGCCTTCCTGGCCACAAGGGCACATTGCTGGCTCATGGTCAACTTGTCATCCACCAGCACTCCCAGGTCCTGCTCTGCAGAGCTGCTTTGCACAAGGTCAGCCCCCAGCTTGTACTGATGCGTGGGGTTATTTCTGCTGAGGTGCAGGACCCGGCACTTGTCCTTGTTGGAGCTCAGGAGGTTCCTCTCCACCCAACTCTGCGGCCTGTCCAGGTCTCTCTGAATGGCAGCACACCCCTCAGGTGTGTCAGCCACTCCTCCCAGCTTGGTAGCATTAGCAAACTTGCTGAGGAGGCACTCTGTTCTTTCATCCAGGTCATTGATGAGTAAGTTGAACAAAAACAGTTCAACATTTCTTTCCTCCTTGCTTACTGCAGGGATATAACTGTGGTCTCTGTTCCTCTGCCACTTCCTTGCCCATGGCACAGCTTCTCATGCCACTCACAGAGAAGGCAAGAGGAGCTTGGGGCTCTTACTTTGCATTTATCTAGGAATCAGCTAAGCTATTGGAGAGTCTCTGGTCACAGATGACTTGGGATCCTGCTGGCCATGGCATCTGTTAGGATCAGACTGGGAAGTGTGTGGGGATGCAGCGGGATCCTGAGAGACAGTCAGATATATGGAGAGAGATCCTGTTCCTTTGGATACTTGCATCTATTTGCTTAGCTTGACGCATCTACTCACTTACCCACAACTTAAATTAAGAAGTGCTCAGAAAGACAGTGATAACTGATTTGCAAGAACTGATGTGCTAGACTACCCCATGGCCTACCCAGCCCAGTGTGTTGGCTTCCTGGCCCAGGCCTGGGGATGCAGGAGAGAGCTCCTTGTACTTGGAGCTGTTCCCACAGACCTCCAGGGACACAGCTGGTGGGCCTGGGCCTACTGATGAGTCCCTGAGTTGTGCTGTCCTGTAACCAAGAGGGTCTGGTGCACACAGACAGCATTCTTCATCCCCCAAATTGTTGAGTTTCTCTGAGTCAACAGCAAAGCCCTAGAGAGAGAGATAATAAAGATGGGACAGAAGAAAAGGGGAAAGCATAGGACAAGCTATATTGATGGAGTGCCTCGCTTCTTGCCCTCCCAAGGCAGAGAAACTTTTCTGTGTGTGGACAGCTAAGAACTCTTGCCTGAGGAAGAATAAACCTCATGAAGTTCAATAAAGGGAAGTGCAATAAATCCATGCACCGGTACGGGCTGGAGACTGACCTGCTGGAAAGCAGCTCTGTGGAGAAGGCCTTGGAGATCCTGGTGGACAACAGGTTGACCATGAGCCAGCAATGTGCGCTTGTGGCAAGGAGGCCAATGATATGTTGGACTGCATTAGGCAGAGCATTGCCAACAGGTGGAGGGAGGTGATCCTGCCCCTCTCCTCAGCCCTGGGGAAGCCACATCTTGAGTACTGTGTCCACTTCTGGGCTCCCCAGTATGAGAGAGTCATGGAGCTACTGGAGAGGGTCAGAGTAGGGCTACTAAGATGATTGATGAAAGGCATGGAGCATGGAGGAAGGGCTGTGAAAGCTGAGACTGTTCAGRCTGGAGAAGGGAAGGCTCCAGGGGGGACCTTACCAATGTTTATAAATATCTGAAGGGAGAGTGTAAAGAGGATGGGGCCAGATGGTTCTCACTGGTGCGCAGAGACAGGACAAGAGGCAATGGACACAAACTGAATCACAGGAAATTCCATCTGAACATGTGGAAAAACTTCTTTATTGTGAGGGTGACAGATCACTGGAACAGGCTTCCCAGAAAGGCTGTGGAGTCTCCATCCCTGGAGATACTGAAAAGCCATCTGAACATGGTCCTAGACAATGTGCTCTAGGTGACCCTGCTTGAGCAGAGGGGTTGGACTAAATAATCTCTAGAGGTCTCTTCCAACCTCAACCATTCTGTGACTCTATGAAAGTAGGAACAGTTTTCTGTGAGACCAGCTGGGCAAGCAGGGGGAACCCAGTTACCTTTGGGCATCACACCCTGGGCCCACAGTGCCATCCTACCAGCTGCACTTGGACTGGGGCCTGCAGAGGGCCCATTTGCTGTAGGATGGGGAAAAAATGCTGCAGGATCGATGCCTTTCCCAGCTGGACTGTGTGTTAGCGCCCTCTCCCTCCTGCGCTGGCACTGTCTGTTTGGCTCCCTCGACACATTCTGGCCCCAATGGTGTCCCTCTCAACTGTGTCTGTGTGTCCTGGGTACGAGGACTCAGATGAAGCAGAGCAAACTTCAGACTAGCAAGTTTTCCCTTGCAGATGGGCTGAGAGAAGAGGTCTTCAGCAGCTCAGTAGAAACTGCAAGCTTTCGTGGAGCTGACTGGTGTGTGTAAGGTGGCTCTGGGAGATGAAACAGGGCTGAACCAAGGCATCAGCTCTTTCCTGTGGACTGTGGACACCATTTGCTTTGTGTGTGCTGTGCAGCCAAGTCTGTGGCCGAGATGCTCTGGCTTAGCTGTGTGCATCTCCCAATCTTGTTGCAGGGTTCAAAGCGAGTTCTGAGATCCAATGAATATGTCCTCCCACCAGGCGGCCTGATGGAGACAGAGCTGGAGCTGACGTTCTCCCTGCAGGTATCTTGCAATGCCCCTTTTCCCTGGCTTTTTGGCATTGCTGAGATCATAGTAGCAAAGAGACTTGCTGCTGGCCAGCTGCTGCAGGTGCTTTAGGGGGTTGATTTGCTGGGCAACTTGGACTCAGAGAAGGATGTGGAATGCAGGTGCCCTTTGAGGGGCGCTTCAAAGGTCAGTAGGTCAGACCGTACTGTCCATCAGTCTTGAGGAAGGCTCCCATGTGATTCCATATCCCTGTGCTTTCCTTCCCCAGTACCCACACTTCCTCAAGAGAGATGGCAATAAACTGCAGATTATGCTGCAGCGGAGGAAGAGGTACAAGAACCGCACAATTCTGGGCTACAAGACCCTTGCAGTAGGCATCATTAACATGGCTGAGGTAAGGGGCTCATTGTGGCCTCCCCATGCCAGTGCTGGGAAGGGAGCTGGGCTGGCCAGGGGCTGCTGGACTGATTGGCTGTGAGTCCTCTGGCTTGTCAGCCAGCCATGAGGCTGATGGGATGGGCTGCTGGCCACCACCGTGTCACCCTGGCAGAAGGCTTGTCTCTCTGCCCAGGTGATGCAGCACCCAACAGATGGAGGGCAGCTGCTGGGCCTCCACAGCAACATGAAAGACGTGAACATCCGAGTGGCTGAAATCAGCATCTACTCTTTGTCTAGCCAACCCATTGACCATGAGGACGGGAGCGTCCCCTCAGGTCCTAAAATCAAAGCTTCAGGTACGTTGATGTTCATCACAGAACAGATGTTTGCAGCAGGACATGGGTGATGGAGCATGCCTCCAAGCACCTGCCAGCAATGCTAAGCATTTCTCTGGAGCCAGATATCAGTCCAGGGAAATGCTGTGCTCTCTGTTTTCAGATCGCTCCCCAGACATCGATAACTACTCTGAAGAAGAGGATGACAGCTTCTCCTCAGAGCAGGAGGCCAGTGATGATGCCGTCCAGGGCCAGGTAAGGGGGTCTGGCAGTGTGGCTCATGCCTTGGCCCCATCTCTGGAACAAGGAGTAGGGATTGAGGGTCTCCATCACCCTGAGCCCTCTCATCTCTCATGCAAATGTTTGTCACGGTTTCAGGAAACAGAAAACCACACTAACAGTGGGAATGACTGAGCTGTTGTCAGACTCATAGTGGGGCAGGGGGCTCTGGAGGGCAGTAGTGGACCTGGAAGACCTTTAGGTCTCTCCCATGTGTCCTTGGAGAGGTCTTGTTTGCAGCATAAAACTGCTGCTGCGCCCCCTCCACCTTGCACCACTGATGGTCTCTCCTGTCTTCCTGTGAGCAGGACCAGAGGTTGTCTTGAGCTGCCCTCTCTTGGAGAAAAAGAGAGCAGAGCTTTTAGGAAGAGGTACAGGCTGGGTCTGAAAATGGTCAGAGGTGGCAAACCCACCTCAGCCCTGTGATGAGTTGTGCCTGTGCCGTCTGCTGTCCTTTTGTGATGCCTACAAGTAACGCCAAAAGAGCCTTGTGATAGCATGTTAATCAGGCACAGAGGCAAAACCTGGTTGGTTCAGGGTCCTCTGTGTTACCTGCCCCGTCAGACTGGGCTAACACGTCAGGGCCCCACGTCCCTGGGAGCTATGTGTGTCAGTCAGGCTGATCCCTGGAGGGACACTCTTGTGTGGCCTGGGTTTCTTGTTTGGCTTGAGCTGAGTCCTTGGCTTCCCTTCCGGCCCCAAAGGCTTGTCTTTGCTGTTGCTGTGTGCAATGGAGAGTGCTGCACTCTCTGAAGTAGCCCTAGAAAGGGGAGGCCAGGAGAGCAATGCAATGGCTGTGGGCAGGCGGGCAAGCGGGGAGTTTTTGGTTACGGTAAGAACTGCATGTGGAAGGTTGCTGCCTCTCCTATGAACCTTGGTGACACACGTCTGCCTGGAGGGATCTGGGGACAAGAGTGCTAGAGAAAAAGACTTTTGGTGGGAGGATGCTAAGGAGGGGGAAGTGAGCAGCAAGACTCTGGCAGCAGAGTGGGCCCCCAACCTTTTCAAAATGGTGGCAAACATGGAGTGAGGGACTCCCAGGAGTTGCTGCCCCCTGAACTCTGAGTGGCTCTGATGTGCTGTGCTCTCTCACCTGCAGGATCTGTTTGATGAAGAGGATGACTTGAGAAAAACAAAGAAGGCTAGGAGGAAAATGATCCGAACCACGTCAATGACCAGAGTAACATCAGCGTTTCCAACATGATTAAAGAGATGGAAGGGACTGACTTCCTCCCCCTCTTGCAGGGAGTGTAGGGTGGAGTGGACTTGGGGGGTGCAGACTGCCAGCCCGTTCCTACTCGGGAGGGGAGCTCCCAAGGGTCTGAGCCCTCGCTTGTCCCACCAGGCACTAGAGGAGACTGAGGGACAGAGCCCTTGGCCCTCAGAAAAAGGGACAAGCCTCTTGCCATTACTAAGTTAGCTGGTAGCTCACAGTCCTGCACGCGCTTCAAGCCATGCCCCAGCTCGTGGCCCATACCATGTTTAGTTCAACTTTGTGTAGGTGATGTTCTGTGTGCAACACAGTTTTGACTCGCTGCTGTGACATGATCTCTCCTCTTTCCCTCCCTGAGGAAGCAGAAGACAGGCGTGAGGAAGCCTGAACCATAAGCAGCTCTTTTGCCTGCCGGCAGGAGTGAGCTGTTCGACCACCCCCCCTCCACACACACACGCACACACACACACACACACACACCCCAGTCTCTAAATACCTCCTTGTCCTCACCCCCCTCAGCCTAATATGTCCTTGGGCAGATCCTTTCTGAGTTCATTCCCAGACTTTTCTTGCCTATAGACAGCCTTCCTCAACCAGATGGTCTGGGGAGAAAGGGGATTTAAATGGAGGGAAAGTGCTATTCTAGGCTGAGGCAGAGAGTGTGAGTCCCTGTACCCGTCCTCATGCCCAGATACAGTGGGTTCCAGCAGAGCCTGGATTTAATCCAACTCCTACAGCAAATTTATGGAGCTATGGAGATCATAGCTATGATCACATTATAGGCTGTGGACTCAGAAGGGAGCCAGCAGACTGTTAAAGAGGGCAGCTGTGGTAGCACATCAGTCATCTTGTAGCTAGATTTGATAGTTTTGTTAATCTTATTCCTCTCCTTTTTTTTTTGTTTGTTTGTTTCAGCAACCAAACTTCAAGCAAAAATTTGTGGCTCTGCTTAAGAGGTTTAAAGTGACGGAGGAGGTAAGAAGCAGGACTCCTGCTCCACCTGCCAGTATCACCTGCAGATGTCAGATGCTGGTTTCAGCTCACTGAGAGTGCAGGGCTGGTGCTGCAGGTGCTCAGGGATACTTGGAAAAGGAGATGTGATGGTGACAGCCTGTCACCAAAGGTGATGTGAGACATGGCACAGATTTGGCCTTTTCCAAAAGCCTTGAGAGGGCAGCTCTGAGCCTAACTTTCAAACCAAAAACACCTTCCAAGAAAGCCTGCCTGGGGAGAGGGGCCAGGTTTGAAGGGATACTGGCTCTGCACTAGGGAGCTGGCATTGCAAGGGCCACACTTGTCCTGTTCACCACTGAAGACAGGCATTAACGCAGGTGCAGGGGTGACTGACTTTGCCTGGGAGCCTGCACTGAATGGTAGCACAGCCAGCAGAGGTTCTCTCAGATGTCCTAACTGCAGTGAGTGTGGATGCCTGATGTATTGTGCTCATGGCATCCACCTTTGGCATAATGACAATGTCATCTGCTCCTTCCACAGGTTGGATTTGGCTTTCTGTACATTGGCAGGGGAAGCTGAGGTGTGAGCAGTGCCATGGTGTGCCTCGAGGCTGGGAGGGAGTCTATACCTGCCTGGCCCGAGTTGCAGGGTGACTCCTTTTTCTCCGGGTTGGTACAACAGGTCCTGGATTCTGACCCTGTGGACCAGACCCAAGAGGTAGAGGAAGACCTGGGCTTGCTCTATGACAGCCTGGAAGAATGCAACAACAGTGACAGCGGCCCGGAGATTGAGGACAACGAGAGCGTCCACAGCACCCCCAAGCCCACCCTGAGGTAAGTGTTGCAGGGAGCCATAGGCCAATCACACAGTCTGGAGAACCTGGAGAAATGTCCTCCAACACTTGTCTTTTGCTTGAGCTGATGCAGGCGCTATCCCATCTCCACTTCCATCCCCATCAGCAACTTCATCCTCTGTTGACACCACTGAGCTCTTCACCTCAAGGCCATAGATCACTTGCATGTTCTGTTTAAAGAAATCAGGATTCCCCGCTAAAATTGGGTTTCCTCATATTTAGTCTCATTTTATTTCCTCACAGTCCACCATCTAACACTCTTCCTAGTCTGCTGGAAGAGTATCTACTTGATCTAAGCGTGCTGATGTTCCAAGCTCTCACATCTCCTCTCTGCTAACAGTCCTGGCCTTCTCAGGCTCTCCACAGTGAAGCATCTCCATCTTCTGAGCACCTTGTCCCCTGACTATAAATAGGGCTTGTCCCTGAGTCCCTGCAGGATCTGCAAGCTGTGTTCTCATCCTGTGAGGAGACATGCAACTATCTACAGTCAGTGTTGTCCCTCATGCCATTCCCAAGGTGCCTAGTGGCTTGACTTGTACTGCCAAGCAGTGCTGCCTTGGCACAGAGGTCTCCAGTGGATACTGCAGTGAAACCAGGCTTTTCTCCCACACGACCTGAGTTTGCCTGGCCTCTCTGCTCATGGCTGTTGTGTTTCCATGCTGTCCTTTTGTGAGAAACTCACTAAAACTTTTTTTGAGAAGTCGAATGCATATCCCTTTATTTTCTCCTACTTGGCTGCCTCACAGTGCCCTGAGTCTCTTCTAGCCAAGCCAAACTTCTTTGTCATTCTTTTCTCTGGCTCAGTATTTAAGTACAATTTGGATCAATCTGAATTCCTGCTGAAGGTACTGAGCAGGGATAGCAGACTTGACCTGCCCCAGGCAAACTATTTGAAATGAAATCTGCTGGATTCATGGACCCGCAGGGCACTGGGAAGGAAACAGGAACCTAGAGAGAAGTTGTGTCTTCCAGAAACCCACAAATGGTTGTGAAGGAGATAACAGGTGTGTGAGCAAGGGAGAGCTACTTAAGTGATCTGCTTGGATCTCCAAAAGGAGATTCACGTGCTCTTGTCATGGGCGGCTTTAAGGAAGCTAAAATGCTGTGGAAGAAAGAGGAAGGTCTTTGTGTGGACAGATAATGGTTTAAAGCCCAGGATGCAAAGGTTAGAAGTGAGCTGTCATTCCTAGTAGAGGAGAGAGGACAGCAGAGGAGCCTGAACGGTTGTGTGTGAGGCCTTTCCTGTTCAGCACGATTGTGTGGGAGCCAGGAGAGTGAGGGAGCAGGGAGGTGGCTGAGGTCACCAGTAGTGCTTGGAGCAGGAAGCCACTATGCTGAAGCACTGCAGATGACATTCAATTTAGAAAAATATGACACAAATGTAGAGGAGGAAAACCAGTCCTAGTTTTGCATATATAAACAGTATAAAACAATGTAAACTATAAGAAAGATCTATTGAGAGTGGTTAAATATAAAACTGCTCCCTCTGTTTCTGCAATCCCTACCCGCAAATGTCTAGTCAGTGGGAGAACCTTCTAGAGAAGTGCTGATATGTGCTTGCCCTGTCCCTAGACCCTGGGCTGCTTTTCAGCCTGTTTGCAAAGTGTCCCTAGCCTGGCTTGTTCTCTGTTGTCTCAGTTTCTGGCAGCATTGCCTGTGGATATCCCCTTGAATTCTCATTCACTGAGTTTGTACTTCAAGGTAGACATGGGAGCCAAGTTCCTTGGCRTAGACTACACAGTCCTGATATCCTGCGTAGCCTTTGCACTCTGATTGCCTAAGGAAGCTGGTGTTGACTTTCCAGCCTAGCCTGTAAATTCAAGATGTGCTCCTCGCTTTGATTTTTTTTATTGAGGTGGTTGGCCTTACTAGACACCGTGGAGCTCTCGGTGGGGGAAGGACATTCAGGTAGTCCTTGAGGGTGAGCAGTGGACAGTGCCTTGGGCTGGGCCAGCAGCCTTCAGAGCAGAGAGCCATCCCTTCAAAAGTGGCCAGGGAGACTGTGCAGCAGTAGGCTGCTCCTGCACAGGGGCAAAGCTGGAGCTAGCACTGAAGCTCTTAGGTAACATCTCAAAGATCAGGGCTTTTGATCAAAGGCCAGAGATGAGGGAACAAATGTCTCCATTGACAGCTGGGAAAATGGGATAGGGGAGAGGGGGTTAATTCACTGAGAACAAGGGAAGCATTTAGAATTGAAGGAGGCTGGGATTAACCTAAACCTCAGCCTACTGAGCCTCAGACTCAAATGCAGCTATAGGAGAGCCTAAACTGCAGAACAGAGGGAGCTGAGAATTGTGGAAGAGCTCCGGGCACAGTATGACATGTGAAACACTCCAAATGACAAGTGAGAGAAGGCAGAGATGGAAACAGCTTCAGTGGGGCAAGGGGTAGACAGCTCCATATAAATGGGGTGTTGGAAGCCAGACTGAATGTACACATTTTTCTAGACACATCCAATGTCTAAGAAAAAAGAGAAGATCAAGACACTGCTTTTCGAGGTGCTGTTGGCACCAGGAGTATGTCATGTTCTAGTGCAGCTAGTGAGACATGGGTGGAGGGGACTATGTATTATGGAAAAGTTAATGTATTTCTCTAGTTTGACTCTTTAAGTTTTTAACCTAGCCGGTATGGATTGAAATTGCTGGCTGGGCAAGGACAAGTGTAGAATAATGACTGTACAAGATGGTGACAGTCCTGAGATGCTCTAAAGAAGATGGGAGAGGCAGAGAAAGCAGAAATACAGAAAGAACAGAAAAGCTCAGTTATCCCTGTGCGACCTAGGGAAAACGTCCCATCAGGGTGCAATGCTCAGTCTAAATCTATAGCTTCTGTAAATAAATATATCATGAAGTAGTTGGTTATGGAGCCAGCAAGGGAAAAATCTTGCTCCCAGCCAGCACATAAATGCTGCTGCTAAAGAGCCGCTCTGCAGGGGGGACCATCATTTACTGAGATGAAATGTCCTTGCAGGAGCAGTAAAAGCAAAGAGTCCAACAAGCACTGTTGTGAGTGGCAGCACAGCATGCTATACAAATGAGGAAATGTGTTAAAAAGAAACTAAGAGGGATGGCTAAGAGCTTCAGCAGTCTGTAGGCATCCTGCAGAACGCTGAAAAATAGGTCCACTGAAGAAAATAGAAAAGAATGGAAACTGTGGCAGAGTCCTAGCAGAACTGCTCCRTTCCCCATATTTGTGGCTGTCCTGGGAAAGCTACAACCCAGTAACCCCATCTGGCAAATCAGGAGAAAATTTTCCTGAGTTAGTGCGTAAATGTGTAAGTAGAGCTCAAAGGGGAAGAGAGTTCAGCTCTGCCACGGGGAGTCACATGTTGCAGACCTGCTGCAATCACTGCAAAGGGGCCTGGGGGAGCTGAAAGAGCCTGCTTGGTTTCCCAGAGACTGGTCTTTGAGCCACGCGTCGGGTGTGGGAGGAGTCCTCGAGGAACAAATGATGGATGGAAAGCAGAAGCAAAGGTGGAAGCAGTCAGTTCTCACTGTAGTGGCAGGACAGTCTTGCTGCCCCGAGGGTTCCTGTGTTGCCTGTTGCGACTCAGGACTTTGGGGTCGGTCTGTGCAGCTCTACTGAAACATCGGCTCAGAGAGCACTGAAAAACAAAAAGGCAAGTGCGAATGTTTGGGAGCAGAACAGTACATTTCTGTGCTGCTGTGTTGCCCAAGGTGCAGCTCTGTCTGCAGTAATGTGTGGCCCTCAGAGCTGTGGGAAAGGAGAAAGCAAAAAGAAGGTGGTGCTGCTGCTAGAAGTGAGCAGCGGCAGCCTTTGGAGCAAGGAGCCTGCCCGGAAAAAAGGGGAGGAGAGAGGAAGGCAGCAGAGGTCTGCAGGCCATGGCAGCATGGAGGGAGCAGAGAGGCTCAGCAGCATGTTCAAACTGTGGTTTGAGAGACACCAGTGAGATGGGCAGCTACCTGGCTGGGACAGTGGTTCCTTGCCCTGTTTTGCAGTGGGTCACCGTATTAGCTGTATTTGGCTGGTGTGACCCTATCCTGCCCCTGCAGCCAGTACTGCTGTGGTGGGCTGTGGCGTGTGGGGCCAGCAGCCTGGCAGGAGGTCTCCTGCTGGGCTGTGGGTCACTCTGGCACTTGGGTGTCCATGCCTGTGTCCCTGTGGGGGCTGCGGTGGAGGGCCTCTCTGTGGGGCTCTTTGCTTGGGCCAGGCCAGCAAGGGACCTGCTGGGATCCCGATGACTTCATTCCTCTCTTATTCCTGCCTTTTTCTCTCCCATCTGTCTGTCCATCCGTCCGTCCGTCCGTCCGTCTGTCTGTTTCTCTGCAGGCGTTTCTTTGAGGGAGTCTCTCATTCTGGTTCCCAGACTGAGATCGGCAGTCTGCACAGCCAGAAAGGGCAGGAGCGAGAGTCGGGCAGCCCTGTGAGTTACACCACCACCACCACCACCACCACTGCCGCTGCCACCACCGCCGCCGCTGCCCCTCGACCCCTTCCCTCCCCGTCCAGCCCAGCATCCCCTAAGTGCCTGCGGCTCCCTCTGAGACCAGACCTCTTGGCAGTGCCAGCCTGGGGCTGCTCCTTCCACTCTTTCCTCTTCTTTTCCCCAGCGCAGACAGGCAGGGAGCGATGGCCTTCTTGACAAGGCAGGGGGCGTCCGCCAGGGCCAGCCTCGGGGGGCCGCCGGGCTCTCCTATGGGAGCATGCGTGCCGCGAGGCTGCGCCGGGTTCCTTGGGGGGGCGCGGGTCCCCGGCAGCCACCCCGCTTGGGGCGCCCTGTCCTGCTCTGACTCTGCTCCTCGTCTCCCAGGGCGAGGCAGACAAGTGGAAGCCAGGAGCACTGCAAGTGCAGGAGGAGCCGGGAACAGATGTCCCTGCAGTGGTGAGTCCTGACCATAGGGTGCAGAGCATGGTTGGGACTTGTCCGGTCCCACCTTGGCTTCTTGGGCACCAGGGGAGAGCTGGACAAGCGAACAGGGCAGAAGCACTGCAGGGGTGGGAGAAGGTGCAGTAGGTGCCTGCGGGAGATGTGGCCAAGCCTGCTCGAGGCCCTGCGACCTCAACTGCTGGCAAGGCCACTGGACTTGTCTTGGGTGGGGGGCACCCACGAGTGCGGGTGCGTGACGTGACTCTGTGTGGATGGTCCTCAGGAGCTGGCCACAGAGGAGCCGTGTCCCCGGCTGGCCCCCACGGAGGCTGCCGCGTGGGAGGGCAGCGTGGACAGACTCGGCCCCGGAGCCAAAGCTGAGCTGCCCGGTGCCGTGTCACCCAGGTAAGGGGGCTCTGCAGTGCGGGCTGCGGGGCGTGGAGCGGCTTTCGCCAGAGCTTCCCGGGGCAGGCGGGGGCTGGCGGGGATGGTTTGCCACCCAYCCCCGCCCCCGGCCCAATGTCACCTCTCCCGCTTCCCGCTCGCAGCAAGGCGGACGGCAAGCAGCTGTGGCGGCCCCGCAGCACCTCGGTGAAAGATCGGCAGAGTTCGAAGGGGCAGGGCGGCCGCACCAGCAGCCTGGACAGCGAGAGCTCTCCTGACTCGTGGCACAGTGCCCAGGTCAGGCCCCGGCAGCTGCGCTGCCCAGAGGTGCTTCCCTTGCGACTGGCCCGGGCCTTGTGGCAGCCTGGCAGGGCTAACCTTGGTGGCTGTGATGTCTTAGGTGCCCCGCAAGTCTGTTTATGATCAGCTGAACCAGATCCTGGTCTCGGATGAGCAGCTCCCAGAGAGCATCGTGCTGGTGAACATCTCCGAATGGCAAGGGCAGGTGAGCAGGCACAGAGGGGGCTGGGGGTGACCTGTCMGCGGTGCCACAGGAGGGAACAAGTTGCAGCAGGGTGTCTAGGGGATGGACCAGACCAGGTGGTGCCCTCCTCTCACCACATGTGGCCCTTCCTTGTGGGAGACAGTGGCTTTGCACAGCGCTGAGCTGCGTGCACGAGAGTTCAGCTGGCACGTCTTCTCCATTGGCAAGACGTCTGCAACGCTGACAGCAAGGGTTCCCCATCTGCAAGGACATGTGAGGAGAGGAACGGGCTGCCACGCACCACCAGTGGTGGAGCCTCTGAAGCACACTGCTGCCAGCAGCCCCAGGAGAGCCAACTGACAAACTGCGTCTTGCACCCCCACTGCTTGGTCCTGGATCCCAGTGACCACGCTGGTCAGAGCTACGTCAGGCGCACTGGCAGAGGCTTGAGACGCCCTCTGCTTGCATCAGGCTTCAGAAAACGGAAGAGGTGCCACTTTGGGAGTGCACAACCTGCTTCTCCCACTGAACACTAGCTGTGTTGTCAGAGCAGGGGCCTCTGGGCCCCTTGCTCATGCTGAGCACCATCATGGTCACTTGAGGATGGCCAAAACCCCCAGCAAGCACCTGCCTCCCCCTTGCATGGAAGAGCTGACTGCAGAAAGTGAGCAGGACCGTGTGTGTGTGTGTGTGTGTGTGTGTGTGTGTGTGTGCGCGCGCGCGCACACGCACACGCACAAGTGTGCAGATGGCAGTTTTATAACGCACTGGTGAATACCCTCCGTGTTGGCAGTACGTGAGTGAGCAGCTCCAGGCCCACAAGCAGCTGGTCATCTCCACCTGCTCCGTGGCAGACATCCAGGCAGCCTTCAACACCACCGTTGCCCGCATCCAGCGATAGTGAGTACAGAGTGGGCCCAGCCTGGCAGCCTCTTGCACGTGCGGGGAAGGGCTGCGAACGGGGTTGCTCCTGCCTGGGACCCTGGGGCCTGTGGGCACAGCACTGAGAGGAGGGGAAGGCAGGAAACCCCTGGAGTGGTTGTGGCCGCTGTGGTGCTYGGCGAGCTGGAGATTGGCAGCAAGGATGCTGCTGGGGTTTATGGGGCGCTCTCCCTGCCCGCCTGCTGCTGCGTGCCACGCTAGGGCTCCCACTGGGCCACGGCGAGGCCCTCGGGGGTCTCTCTTTCTCTCTCCCCCCACCCATCTCCTTCTTTTTCTGCCTCTCTCTCTCTCCCTTTTGCAGCTGTAACTGTAACTCCCACATGCCTCCCCCAGTGAAGGTAGTCGTGGCAGGGGACCAGAGCTACCTGAGCGTTGTCCTCCGCTTCTTCGTGGAGCAGCTGGCCAGCAAGACGCCTGACTGGCTCAACTACCTCCGCTTCCTCCTTGTGCCGCTGGGTGAGCGCCGCTGCCAGCCTGGCCCTCTGCCAGGGCTGTCCTCGCCTCCCGGCAGGAGCTAACGTGCCGTGCCCCGTCTCACCCGCAGGCTCGCACCCTCTTGCCAAGTACCTGGCCTCGGTGGACAACAAATACAGCACCCTCTTCCTGGACACAGCCTGGCGGGAGCTGTTCAGCCGGGCAGAGCCCCCCACCACAGGTGAGGAGCTGGGGTGGGGGGGCAGGTGGCAGCCCGCGGGGCCCTCGGGGACGGCTGGCTGCCAGCAGGCTCCTCGCTGCGCCCTGTGCCCGCAGACACGGTGGACATCGCGGGCCGCGTCACCCAGTTCATCGCTGGAGCCAGCTTCTCGCACCAGCTCCCCATCTCTGAGGCCATGCTG
>NW_028186562.1:374191-377328 GCF_003343005.1 Rhea americana
GGGGGGGGGGGGCAGCTCCTTGCCTCCTTCTGTAGTGTGCCCTGTGCTGCCATGTCGGGGACGGGGAGGCCACACCGGAGGGAGGAACAGAGGGTCCCCCCAGCCGGGAGTCAGCAGCAGCTGTGTCCCTCAGCCCCCCCGCCCCAAGACTAGGGGACGTGGCGGGCCTGGCACCTAACCTGCCTGTCTCCCTTCCGCAGCCCTGACGAGGACTCCTGCCAGAAGTTCGTGCCCTTCGTGGGGGTGAGTGCAGTGGGGAGCCAGTGGGTGCTGTGGGAAGGCGAGGGGGGGGTGGCGGGTGGGTGGGGAGCACAGCCAGGCTGGGTTTGGCGGTGGCCTTGGCTGACTCGCATCTTCTTGCAGGTGGTGAAGGTGGGCTTGGTGGAGCAGTCCTTCAGTGCCTCTGGTGAGTCCTGGGGAGCCCACAGGCTGCGGCTCCCTTTGCTGCTGCAGGGAGGGCCCGGTGAGCGCCCTGCCCACCTCCCCGGGGGCCTCCTGACCCCCCCGCCAACACTCTTCCTCCCTAGTGGATTCGGATGATGCCACGATCTGCACCCCCTCCCTGCTGAGCTCAGCACCACCCACCAGTGGAGCAGCCCCCTACAGCAAGGAGACTGTGGCCACCCCGCCGCCCTCCCCGTCCGTCAGCAGCGGCCTCTCGGGTGCTGGGTAAGGGAGCCCAAGTCAGACCTGGGCAGCGGGTGCCAGGGCGGGAGGAGCTGAGGTGGTCCCTGGCCATGCTGCTGGGGTTACTGGGCCACAGTGCGCTCCACTCCCGGGGCTGGCCACAGCTGGATACAGGGAGAGAGACGGGCAAAGACTAGACCCAGCGCTTGTCTGCTGCACGATGCCGCCTGTATCATCCAGGTCCCTCAGCCCCAGCGTGGAGGTGATGGGCCTGCAGGTGGACTACTGGACAACACAAGGGTCAGACAGGAAAAAGGAGGGCGARAAGCGGGAGACAGGCATCAAGAACACACTCAAGAGCAACTTCCGCTCGCTCCAGGTCAGCCGCATCCCCAGCACGGGGGAGCTGCTGCCACCCAGCACCATGGCCATGACTGTGGTCACGAAGGAGAAGAACAAGAAAGGTAACCTCCCCCCCCCCCCAACTCACTCCTGGGCACTCTGCAGCCCTCGAGCTGTGGTCTGGTGTGAGAAGGGCTGGGAGAGCCCACAGCAGGGCTAGTCCTTGGGTAGAGGATCCCATCCAGGGCCCAGTAAGGGCATCTCAACACTGCTCCCATCTGCTCTTGGCCCCCTCCCCCAGTGATGTTCCTGAGCAAGAAACCAAAGGAGAAGGACCTAGAGCCCAAAAGTCAAGTCATCGAAGGGATCACACGCCTCATCTGCACAGCCAAGCACCAGAACACCATGTTGCGAGGTGAGTGGCGGAGGAACCAGCCCCACGGGGCCATAGGTGCCCGGCCTGGCAGCACAGGCTGCCCACGGAGCCGTGATTCACCGCTCTGTGTCCTCTTAGTCTCCATAGATGGGGTGGAGTGGAACGACGTCAAGTTTTTCCAGCTGGCGGCGCAGTGGCCAACGCATGTCAAGTACCTCCCTGTGGGCATCTTCGGCTACTCGAAGAGCGTGTGAGGTGCACGGCAGGCCTGGGAGCAAGCTGCAGGGGGTGCCGGCAGGAGCCAGGGCGATGGACATGCTCATAGCCCCTCTTTTCTGCTGGGCAGCACCTGTCGGGGCTGCAGCCCAGCCTCTGCCTGCTCTGCAGAGGGAGCTACCAGCCCCTGCACTGCGCCCCCCTTCCCCCCCGCGGCCGGAGAAAAACCCCCAGAAGTGAGGCCAGTGAGGCCAGGCCCGGGCACCCTCTGACAGCAGCCAGGGTGCCACGCCATCTCGCTCCCGCGACCCCCAGCAGCAGCCCAGGGCGAGGACTGGCAGCCAGGAGGAGGGATCTGGAAAGGGCTCAAAGCCCTTCTCGCCACCTCCACCCCAACCTCCCCCCGCCCCCCCCCAGCAGCAGCACCTACTGGGCCAGCCCCGTGGCCAGCCAGGGCCCCAGCTGGCCTGGGCTCAGCCAGGTTCCCCGGCCCCGGAGAGCCAACTGGGTTTGCTCCCGGTGGGGCTGGAGAACAGACATGGAGCAGGGCCCGCACCCAGCTCCACCTCTCCCTCTGCACGCGGCCCAGCGCCAGCTCTCCTCCACTGGCCTCTCACTGCTGGATCTGGCCCTGGCCTACCCCTGCGGGGCTGAGCCCTGGCAGCTTCTCTAGTCCTTCTGCCACCCTCGTGCTTGGGCTGGCGAAGGGCTGTTGGGGCTGTCCCTGGGCTGCCAGGGCCACCGGGGGCATGGGGCACCTGTTTGTTCGTTCTTTCTTTCCTTCTTTTTTTTTTAAAAAAAAAACAAGATTCTATTTTTTTTAAATTTATTGTATGGTTACTTTTCTGGATTAATTTTAATAAATTAATGCTGGTACCATTATGGCAGACGCGTGCGCCCCTCTGCGGCTGAGCCCAGGGCAGCAGGTATCGGGCCGCTGCTGCCCCCCTCCCAAGCGCAGAGCCGAGGGGCGCCGGGGAAGCAGGCGCTGCGGGTCCTGGCCTCACGCTGCTCCCGGCCACGACCGAGGCGCAGCACTTTCCCGGAGTACGAAACAGGACCCGGGGGGGCTTGGCTCATTTATTTAAAATAAAACCCCAGAGTTCTCAGGAAGGGGCTGGCCGGGCCGAGGCTGCGTCTTGCCTGCCCGGCCCAGCCCTCATCTACCTGAACGTTGAGAAAGTCTGTCTCCTCGCGGCAGAGGTTGTGCTTGCTGCCGTCTTGATCTCTACGGTCTGAAAGGCCACCAAAGGCTGGACTGGGGACGTGGGGGCTGGCAAGGGCTCAGTGCAGACGTACTCCAGGACCTGGGGCCTCTCCTCCTGGCGCTGGAGGTAGCCCTGGTTCAGCAGGTGCAGGACGCAGGACAGCACRTCCACGCTATGGCAGCAGAAGCTCAGGAACTGCAACCCCGGTCCAAACTCGCCCTTCCGGCAGGCGTCGATCACCTGCGGCAGCGGGGGAGCCCGCATTACGCTGCAGCCCACTGCCTGGGCGGCCCCTCTCCGCCCCCCGCCGTGCCGCCACCCTCCCTACCCTGAACACCAAGTTGTCGATGTGCAGCTGCTTCTCCGCC
>NW_028186563.1:0-801 GCF_003343005.1 Rhea americana
GGGCTCCACAGCGCGGGGCAGACGTGGAGCTACTGGCAGAGGGGCAGCGAAGGGCTGCTGAGATAACGAAGGACCTGGAGCGTCTCTGCTGCGAGGAGAGGCTCGGCGAGCTGGGGCTGCTTCGGCCTGGAGGGGCCCAGCCGGCGGGGGCACCTTATCAACGTGTATAGACCCCTGAAGGGAAGGGGTCAAGAGCGTGGGGCCAGGCTCTTCTCAGTGGGGCCCAGCGACAGGACGAGAGGCAAYGGGCACAAACTGAAACCGGGGAAGTTCTGCCTGAACGGAAGGGAAAACTGCCGTGCRGGGAGGGGCAGGGAGCAGTGGAGCAGGTTGCCCCGAGAGCTGTGGAGTCTCTGGGCTTGGAGCCGCTCAGAAGCCGCCTGCCCTCGGTCRTGGGCGAYGTGCRCTGGGTGACCCTGCCTGAGCAGGGGCGTCGCGCTAGCTGATCTCCGGCGGTCCCTGCCGCCCTCAACCACCCTGCGGTTCTGGGCCCTTCCCCGCGGTCCCCGTGGCAGCCGGGTGCCCGGCGCCCGCTTCCCCTCGCCCCCCGCCCCGGGCGTCCCCGCTGCTGGGGCTTTCTGATGCGCTCAGAGATGTCACAGCACCGCGGCAGCGGTGACCTCGCCGGCCCAGCCCGGGACAGTGGTCACTGAGGGTTTGCGTGGGGAGAACGGAGCAGCTCCCAAGGGCTGCGCCTGCTCCCGTGCCCTCGGCCCTGCCATGCTGCACGCCATGGGGCTGGCTCAGCAAGGCTGGGTATCCTTAGTCCAGGGCTGCGGCCGCCTCCTCGGCCTCTGCCCC
>NW_028186563.1:3209-74138 GCF_003343005.1 Rhea americana
CGGCGCCTGCGGGGCAGCCCGGGAGGCCGAGGCGGCGGCTCGCGCTTCCCGGCCGGCCCAGACCGCGGAGGGGGCGGCGTGGAGGCCGCGCGGCGCCCCCGCCCCGTCCCGCCCCGCCCGTCTCGTTTCCCCGGGGGCAGCGCTGGTGCCTGACGCGGTGTTTCTGCGTGCAGGTGGCTGCTGAGAGCAGCCCCGCCGAGGCGGGCGGCGTCGATCCCGTCCGCGGCTTGCTGGCGTGGTGCGAGAAGGTTGGCTTGGAGCTCAGCCCCAAGGTGAGCGGGGCAGCGCGGGCCTCGGCGGGGCAGCGCGGGCGGGAGCCACCCAGCTTCGGCGCCCGCTGAGGGAGCCGGCGGGCTGGGAGGCCCCGAGCACCGTCGCGTGCGTGCGGGAGGAGCACCAGAGAGGAGGTGAGGAAGGAGATCCAAACCCTGCCCGGGTTCGTGCCACACGCGCTCCCCGCCAAGCGGGGCAGAGTCCGGCCGCAGCCGCGCCTCCCTCTCCGCGCTCCTGACCGGTCACCTCTCCCCCAAGGTCTGCGTGAGCAGGGAGCGCACCGTGGCAGACTACGGCATGTTGGCCACCGCGGATCTCCAGGTGGGAGAGGTCCTCTTCACCATCCCTCGTGCTGCACTGCTGTCCCAGTACACCAGCTCCATCCAGCCCCTCTTGCAGGAAGGTGAGCGCAAGGGAAGACCTGAAGAATCTGGCTTCAGCTCTCAGCCTGGGTAGGATGTAGTTAGAGCTTCTCCAGCTGCTTTATCCGCCTGTTACCAGCAGGCCAGGTGTCTTTCTCAGCACCATGCTTGCATTTGCTCCATTTCCCTTCAGTGCAATACAGCTGGTTTAGGATAAAGTCCAGGGAATGCTCCTGCTTTGTGCAGGATATCAGCGAACCTTGGGAGCAGGAAGTAAAGTCTTGGTGAAGAACTAGTGCMTTGACTGCTGGAGGTAGAGGGAACAGGAATTTGCAGGGCAACGGGTGAACAGGAGGGATAGGGGTGGCCTGGGAGAACTTCATGTCTTCCCCTGGTCCTAGGGCTCAGCACCCCATCCTTTCCCAAGGCAGTCCTGAGCCATGCTGGCAAAGAGCACCGTTAGAAAAGCTGATTACGCCAGTGTAACAACCACCACTGTGGCTGTGCTTTCCTCAAGGTGCCGCAGGAGAGAGAGTGTTTTTTTCCTGCTCCAAGCACCCGAAGCCGCAGTTGAGGCTGCAGTGAGGCATTGGTGGGGACGGAGGCTGGAGTAGCTCATCCACCCACTCAGCACCATGGCTGCAGAGCAGGGCAGCTTCTGGTTTGGTTTAATCTCTGGCCAAACCTGAGATTTGAGAGATCTTACACCAGACTTAAGCTGTTTTCCTTTGTGCTTAGCTGAGCTTTGATACTTAAAAGACCATGTTCTAGGGAAAAGGAACAAAAAACAGATCAGAGTGCATCCAACCCTGCTCTGTCCTCTYTGGTTCCTTAGCCCGAGAGTCACTGCAGAGCCAGTCTGGCTGGGTTCCTCTCCTTCTGGCCCTACTACATGAATATACGACCAGCAACTCCTACTGGCAGCCTTATTTCTCACTCTGGCAGGACTTCAGGAGCTTGGATCACCCCATGTTCTGGTAAAATGAAATCTAAGTGGCACTGTGGAGTAGGTGAATTGGGCAGTTGAATCCAGGCTTTGTCCAGCAAAAAGCAAAACTTAGCTTAGCCCTGGCTGGTTTGGGGGTTGGATGCGGCTTTACTGGATGACTTTGCTATCTGCTTTACTCCAGCCCTGTGCTGTGAGTATCAARAACATGAGGGACCCTCCCAGGCACTAACTACACAGGGTGGTAGCTGGCTACAGAAAGTATTCGGAAAACAGGAATCAGTAGAGCCTCCCCAAGGCTTCGATTCTGGAGGAGGGAGAAATTTATAATTCTTTTCTCTGCAGTAGATAGAAACCTTGCTATTTTTTCTTGCAACAGGCCTGAAGAGGAGAGAAAAAGGCTTTTGCAGGGCACAGGCATCCCAGAAGCAGTAGACAAGGACCTAGTTAACATCCAACTGGAGTACAACTCCATTATCCTGCCCTTCATAGAGTCCCACCCTGACATCTTTGACCCCAAGCTGCACACGCTGGAGTTGTACAAGGAACTGGTGGCATTTGTCATGGCCTACAGGTGAGAAGGGAATGGGGGGGAACAAGGAGAATGGCTCAGGATCTCATACAGGGCTGATAAAGAACACGTCGTAGCATTACAGACTGAGAAATGATCACAGCCGGTTTACTTACGTTCTTGGGTGTACTGCAACCTTTTAGGGAAAAGCTGATGCTTGCTGCAAGGTATAAAACTGGCTCATCTGCCACTCCCTTGTATTAGCTTTCAGGAGCCTCTGGAAGACGATGAAGACGAGAAGGGGCCCAACCCTCCAATGATGGTGCCAGTAGCAGACATCCTGAATCACGTAGCCAACCACAATGCCAACCTGGAGTATGCTCCGGTGAGTGCAGAGCCAGCACCCGCAGCRCAGGCTGGCGCCCGCTCCTTGCAAGGTGGGGCTTGCCTTTGGGACCGGTGCTGTGGAGAAGCTAGTGCTGTCCTGGCTTCAGACAGGGAGATGCTCCCATGTGAAGCCAAGCGAGCCTGGCCTGGGTCTCATTAGTATAAGGCTGTTGTACATATTCCCCTGCTGTTTGCTTGGTTTAGCTAGAAAGAGCTTTGGGTCATCTAAGCCTCTTTGAAGGTGCTTTTGCTGCAGCATTAGGCTTGGGACCTGTTTCTCCTCTTAAGAATAGAGGAGCACCGGTTAGCTTTTCCCTAGGATCACAAACAAGGGAGTGGTATGTGCCTGAATCACTGGCAGGCCGGGCAGCCTCCGCTGAGACCATCCCCCTCCCAAGCCTGGTAGGATTGCAGAAGCTTTTAGAGCTTTTTCTCTCTCTTTTTGCTTGCAGAAATGTTTACGGATGGTCACAACACAACCCATCAGCAMAGGACAAGAGATCTTCAACACGTACGGACAGATGGCCAACTGGCAGCTCCTACACATGTATGGCTTTGCAGAGCCATACCCTGGCAACACCAATGACACGGCTGACATCCAGATGGTGACAGTGCGCAAAGCRGCACTGCAGCGTGAGTGTCACCTGTAGCCATTCCAGGGAAGGATGGGTCAGTGGTCCCCACCCCATTAAACAGGGCTTTAATGAAATAGGGCTCAAGTGTGAGGGAGAAATGAGATCCTCACATAGCACATAAGGTGCTGGGGATTATGCCTAGATTTACTGCCTCCTTTCTTCTGTCCTTTCAGTGGGTTGGGTTTGCAGATGTGTTTGTCCTCAAAACAGGTGCCAAAAGTGAAGCGGAGCAGCAGCTGGTCTCAGAGCAGTGGGACTTCCTATGCCAGCTGGAAATGGTTGGGGAGGAAGGTGCCTTTGTGCTTGGCTGGGATGAGGTGCTTACAGAGGAGGAGCTGTCCATGACCCTGAAGGTAAGCAGTGCTGAGGGATCACGGATCAGTGGAAGAGCTACGTGAATGGGAAGAACCCAGACTTAACTGCATGCTGGTTTGAACAGCTACACTACAACACTGTTAATTGAAGGGAGACAAGCATGTRAAGGCAGTTTGGTACCAACAGTCCWGCACAAGAAATGATAGGGGATGGGGTTGTCSAGCCCCTTGAGGCTTCCGGTGCTGCGTTACTGTCTTCCTTCCTGTAACTAGCCAGCCACACACCTACGTGCTTACAGGTTGTGAACAGCTTCATGGCTACTGCTGTTCTGGAGTTTTTGCACCTTTATACAGAGCAGCTGATGTGTTCTTTAAGACTGGTCCCAACACCCAGGTTTGCCATTTCAACATTCTTCTGACCCATCAGTTACTTGTAATTAGGTATCCAAGTCTGTTTTATCATCCAACATTTACAGCAGCTGAGGAATAATTCACTTGTTCGATACAGCCCTAAGACAGTACTCCTCTAGGGAGGAAATCCTGATGTACTCACACAGCCAGTGACTTACTTGTCTCCTTGCTGGGGTGATTACAGGTGCTGTGCATGTCAGAAGAAGAATTCCAGGAATACAAGGAACAAGATGGCTGGGAAGACGACACTGAGGAGGAGGAGAACTCAGTCCTTTCTAACGAAGCTCTCTCTCGACTTAAAAACCCTTGCAAGAAGCTGCTTTATGACAGTGTGCTGCTGACTCTGGAGTCCTACAGGTCAGACTTGAAAGCAGAGCAAGACTTGCTAAATAATAAGGAGGCTTACGAGAGACTGAGCCGAAGGGAGCAGCAAGCTTTGCATGTGCGCTATGGACAGAAAAGGATCTTGCATCAGTTGCTAGAGCTGATACAGTAGAAACCTGACTCTGGAACTGCCTGGAACTGAGCTCAGAAAGAGCCCTTGGCAGTTTCTTCTACTACAGCAAGAAAAGCAAGATTGAATTTGGGCCCACTAGTCCCTCACCTTGCATCTGGCTTTTTATCTACCTCTGTATAAAGAAAAACTTTAAGCAATTATTTATGGCAGAGGAATGTGTGTGTGTTGAGGGTGGGGGGAGTGGGAGGTTGTCATACAGTGAGTGCTCTGGAGCACAACCAGCACAAGGAGCAGAATCCTCCTCTAGAGGATTTATTAAAACTCAGATCTCCTAATATTTGCTTGCTGAGGACAGACACACGCTGACATTATGACAAGCCTGTTCCCTCACTTAGCATCAGTGAGGTACAGCAAGAGCTGTTCCTTGTCCAGATGAACAGGGGCAGAAGTACATGTTTACTCAGTATAGTTACCACATCTGACATATCCACCTGCCAAACTACACTCTTCCTCTGTACTCCATTAGCAGTGTGCAGTACAGGAGTATACCTATACCAGTACATCCATCTGTCTGATTTTCATGTAGCATAACAAGAGGTTTCCTTTTATCTCTGTCAAATGCATATGGTATATATCTCAGGCCCATACTGTTTATATATGCTATATAGTAGCACTGTCACAGTTCTGCAAYTGCTGTAGGTTGAGCATTGGATACACACCCTCCAGCTGATGCAGTTCTTCCCTGAAATCGGGCTTTGCTCATCATGTTTAGCTGTGCTAATATATTCCCTTCAGCCATTCCTGTACGACAAAACTGTAAAGGCTTACAGGCCGAGCTATGTTTAATAAAAACAACAGTTCTTACTCTGCCAATGCTGTCTGCTTCAACAGGGTGCAAAGTCCCATCTAAAGAGAGATCTTTCCTGATGCTGCTGCACAGTTGGAAATATTGCAAAAAAGCAAAACCAGGACTACTCACTTGTGTTAAAGAGGTCAGYTACAGCCCTAATTGCAGTGCTGGAGGCCAGAGTGTTTGCACCATTGCCCATTATTTTTTCTCTCCCCTTTCCCTTCTTCATTCTTACAGCAGAACATGCAGTGGCTGTTTAGAGTCCCATCTGTCATCTTGGCTCTTCTCTTCCTCCAAAGGCTAGGAGATTTTCAAACTCAGCCATACAGGAGATTGAAAGGTTAACCTTTACTCCTTAAACATGAGGTGCACTATGCTCGAGGCCTCAGCTGTGGCAAGAACTCCTTGGTAATCCTTGTGGAGCTGACAAACRCTATTTACCCTGACAGTAACAGGYTCAGTTGCAGGTTCCTTACCTGCTAAGAGAGCATACAAAACCTAACAGTCTGTCCTACCAACCAAACCTACACTATGAAGTTAATAGGATCTTGGCCAAGTCCTACTTCCACCTTTGTCTATAACCACCCTAACAGTTCTTAAGGCTTGAAGGAACCAGCTACACACAGCAGTTAGTACAGAACAAAAAAAGCCTTTGAGCTTTAATATACTCAGTATTAGGAGTCATTAAGACAGGACATTATAGTCACTAAGCTCTGCCTATGGTTAGATTAAAAAAAATAAAAAAATCCTCACAGAATCTGGACTAGACGAAATACTGACTGCTAATAGGTGCCTGTAACCTAATCCAATAAAGGTGGAAGAGTAACCACCAGAACAAAAAACAATCGATACTTTAAAGGCTCAGCTTCAGCACGACTGCTGACCTGCCAAAACAAGGTGCAGGGAATTGTAGAAACTGGCAAGAGACTCCCCCTTTAGACAGAGGGGACTGACAAAACACTGCCCAGAAACAGATGAAAAATCCCCCTTGAGCCACAGGCTGCTGGCACATTTGGCTGTCACAYTTACACTCTGTGGATGAAAGGCACAGCCAGATGCAGTCCCTTATAGCTAGGCAAGGGAATCCTGATCTCTCTCCCCATACAGTAGCAGTCAACTAGATTTCAGTCAACTAGATTTAACAAACTAGAAGCTTTTTTAGAAAAAGAAAATGGTGAAGCTCTTTTTCTTAGCATCTGTTCAGTTGTAAGGCAAAGGTTAAAACAATTCAGAGTATTAGCAATGCTAAAGCCACCTAGCCTCACTACAGCCAGCTTGCAGACTTGGAAGGATTCGTGCTGAAGTATAGCAGGTAGCAAGTCATTAGCAATGAAGCTGGACTACCACCTATTTTCTGTACCCCTCCGCTTTTAAGTAGTGTGCTGGAAGAATAACATCTCTCCAACACAACTTTGAGACAAACCTTGCTTATGAACCTGCAACTAAAATACTTCCCTCCCAAAAAGCTATATTGAATCCTTTCCTCCGGTGATTCAAACTAAGTTTCTTTCTCTTCTTTCTCATCTTATGCCACAAAACCAGCTCTGTTACTCCTCCTAACAAGCAGTGCCTAAAACACAATGGAAAACTGCAACTTTTAGGTGGGTGGAACAGACTGAAAGACATCAACTGGCCAAGCAGGATGGAACTGGAGAGAATAAGCACAGTGGCACGTGCTGCATGTCATGACTTTAATGTGTAACTACAGTATGCATACATACAAGAAGTGGGAGAACTAAAGCCCAAGAACTAGAAAGGCTACAAAATACAACACATGGACCAATACTTTACAAAACATTCAAAATCCTTACAAAATGGGCTGTATTGGTCCTTTGGTCTTTTTTTTTTTTTACAAACTTATACTGTGTGGCCATCAGGGGGAAGGTCTAGGTTTAGTCCCCCCTCCAAAATTTACAAGTGTCAAGAAAAGAAAGGAGGAAAAAAAAAAAAAGCTATAGGCCTGGTCTCTGGTTTCTTCACTAAAAACAGCTGACCCTCTCCCAAAGGGCCTGAGGTGTATCCTCTCCAACAGAAAGGAGGCGTTCTCCGACTGCCACTCCCCTTGCTGTCTGTCAGCATTTGATGTGGGGGGGAAGGGGGAAAAGCAACTCTGAACCTTGATCCCTCCCTCACCCCTTCCCTACTCCATAGTATTCCCATATTCCAAACACATCCACTTTTGTTTGTAAAACAACTTAGTGATTTAAAGGTCCCCCATCCACATAAAGAAAAAATAAGTTACATAATATTATAACTGGCTTTTCAATATTCTTTGGGAGTCTGGGAATGTCAGGACAAGGAGGTCTGCCCCAGACAAGTGCTTGGCATCAGCAGCTGCCCCTTTATTACAAGCTGGACAGGCACCAGCTACCCACCTGTCTTTACACAGTTTGCACAAACCCAAAAGTCCAGACAAACGTTTCTGTTCCTTGTATTTACACTAGTTCAAAATTATATTCACAGCATCTTCTGAATTTTGGCCAAAAGTCAAAAACTTGTTTCAAACTTTGGAACGTGCCCACACAGACTTYCACCCAAGATCCGTTGCAGGTACCCAATCAGGGAGCTGGGAAGGTCAGGAAGAGCCTTACAGATTCTTCTGYCAGTCGATGGGATGGGGACCTCCAGGCTGGCACGCTTACAATACAAGATGCAGCTCATCTAACTGGCACCAGTCCCTTCCATTACTTGCTGGGCCTGCTTCTGCCCCATACAGCACTGTGCAACTGACTGGAACAACCTGAACACAGAAGCAAAGCAGCATTAGGTGTTAGCTGTACCGCCCATCAGGTGATCCCCACCACCACACGATGAAACAAACTGCCAAAAACATGTGAATTAGTGAGTCCTGTGTTGGGTAAAGGGGCTAGTCTCATCTCTTTTGGGGGGGATACCTTATCACCAGAATTACAGTGACCTTAGTTCAGTTCCCATAAGAATAAGGGGAAACAGCCAGGTACTATCTTCGTGCACTACCACCATAATGAACCTGCCCACGTTACGTAGGCGGCCTGCTCTGAACCATCTGTACTGAGTCAGTGATGGCAGCCCAATTCCTCTATTATTTCTGCATCTCCAAGATCTCTGCAACCTAAAATTTCACTATGGAACAAACGCTTTYACACAAAATTTTCAGATTTGCTGGGACAAACAGATGGCTTCATTTCCTGAAGAACAAATCTGATTATATCAGATGCTATTGTGAATAAGTAGTAACAAAAGTCCAGTAAGCTGTGCAGTCACTGTTACAAGGCAGCAGCTCTGCCTGGGATTTTCCAAAGCTACCCTCTTCTGCACAAGAGTAGCATTAACTTTCACAAAATGGTAACAGAAAAGCAAGYTATACAGAAGCAAAGTATATAAACAGCCAAATGGACAAAACAAATTAGTAGCCAGCTCCTGGACTTCAAGTAATCACTTTACATTTTGCCCCTAATATTATGCATTTTCCTCTTACTATCACCGCAACTGGTGCTTCCACTACGAAGCTCCAAAGACTCAAGATGTAACTCAACCCATTTCAGATGTTTTSTTTTAGTGATTTAATAGTGAAATTATACTCACTTCTCAATCTCTGGAGCACAGTGAACAAACTCATGGTTCCAGAACTTAAACGCTGGATTTTTTATCAGCTCAATGAAAGTAATAAGGAGACCCCAGGGGTGAGGCCTATTTACAATCAGTCGTTCCAAGAGAACCCTGAAGTCCAAAGTAAAAACAGTTAGAGCTTAAAATCYCAATTACACAGGGAARAAAGAGAAGCTGAATGCAGACAACTTAAATGCCTTCCCCCCTCTCACCTAGTGATCTGCTCCTGGATAGCCTCTGTGTTGGCCTCTGCAAACAGGTAAAGCATGGTGCAACTGAAGTAGTGGGTGTGACTGTTGGGGTATCGCAGCTGATTGGCAATTGCATTCAAGAAAAGGTACCGACCTGCAGAAGAGGAATAGTACAGTACATACAGTTTCCCTTAAACACACAAAACAGAAATAAAGAAACAACAAGCACTGCTTCAGATTAAGGTTAGTGAGTCTGTCCTACACAGCCACACAAAACATAACTAAAACCAACAGAAGGTATGAGACAGCATTAAACCAAGTTGATGGGGCAGTAAGAATTTGATTTCTCTTCATTAAACTGTTCTCATTCCCTTGCATACCTTGAACATTTAATTTTAATATTTCTCCTGTATTCACAGTTTAATATTCTAGTGTAGCATCACAGAAYCAGTAAGATTGGAAGGGACCTCCGGAGATSATCTAGTCCAACCCTCCTGCTCMAGCAGGGTCACCTAGAGCATSTTAGACAGGGYTGCATTCAGGCAGSYWTTGAGTATCTCCAGAGAAGGAGACTCCACAACCTYRCTGGGCAACCTGGTCCAGTGCTCCRTCACTCWCACAGTGAGGAAATTCCTCCTCATATTCAGGTGGAACTTCCTGTGGTTCAATTTGTGCCCRTTGCCTCTASTCCTTTCRCSTGGGACAACTGAAGAGTTTGTCCCCGTCCCCTTRACACCCTSCCTTCAAGTACTTGTACACATYGATTAAATCTGCCCTCAGTCTTCTCTCCCCGAGGCTAAACAGGCCCAGCTCTCGTAGACGTTCCTCAGACGGCAGATGCTCCAGCCCTCTGATCATCCTCGTAGCCCTGCGCTGGRCTCTCTCCAGTAGCTCCATGTCTCTTGTCCTGGGGAGCCCAGAACCGGACACAGTACTCGAGATGAGGCCTCCCCAGGGCTGAGGAGAGGGGCAGGATCACCTCCCTCCACCTGCTGGCAACCCTCTTCCTAATGCACCCCAAGAGACCATTGGCCTTCTTGGCCACAAGGGCACACTGCTGGCTCATGGTCAGCTTGTCATCCACCAGCACTCCCAGGTCCTTCYCTGCAGAGCTGCTCTCCACAAGCTCAGCCCCCAGCCTGTACTGGGGCATGGTGTAATTCCTCCCTAGGTGCAGGACTCTGCACTTGCCCTTGCTCAACCTCAGGAGGGTCCTCTCTGCCCAGCTCTCCAGCCTGGCCAGGTCTCCCTGAATGGCAGCACAGCCCTCAGGTGTGTCAGCCACTGCTCCCAGCTTGGGATCATCAGCAAACTTGCTGAGGAGGCGCTCTGTCCCCTCATCCAGGTCCTTGATGAAGAAGCTGAACAGGATGGGACCCAGCACTGACCCCTGGGGGACGCCACTAGGCACAGGCCTCCACCTAGACTCCACGCCACTAAGCACAACCCTCTGAGCTCTGCCTTTCAGCCAGCTCTCAAGCCACCTCACTGTCCACTCGTCTAACCCACACTTCCTGAGCTCATCTAGGAGCATGTTATGGGAGACAGTGTAGAAAGCCTTGCTCAAGTCAAGGGACACAACATCCACTGCCCTCCCCTCCTCTACCCAGCCAGTCACTCCATCAGAGAAGGCTATCAGATGGGTTAASCAGGATTTCCCCTTGGTGAATCCATGCTGAATACTCCTGATCACCCTCTCTTCTTCCATATGCTCATATGCCTGGAGATGACATCCACAATGAGCTGTTCCATCCCCTTTCCAGGGATGGAGGTGAGGCTGACCGGCCTCTAGTTGCCTGGGTCCTCCCTCTTGCCCTTTTGGAAGGCTGCAGTGACATTGGCTTTCTTCCAGTCCTCAGGCACCTCTCCAGTTCTCCATGATCTTTCAAAGGTGATGGAGAGCGGCCTGGCAACAACATCTGCCAGCTCCCTCAGCACCCGTGGGTGCATCCCATCAGGGCCCATGGATTTGTGGACGTCAGGTTTGCCCAGAACTTCTCTAATCCTACCCTCCGCAACCAAAGGAAAGGCTTCCTTTTGCCACGCTCCCTCCCTTGTCTGGAAGCTCTGGGATTCTTGAGGGCTGCCCTTAGCAGTGAAGACGGAAGCAAAGGCGGCATTCCGTAATTCTGCCTTCTCTGGAGCCTTCGCCACCAGGGCCCCTGCCCCATTCAGTAGCAGGCCCACATTTTCCCCAGTCTTCCTCTTGCTGCTCATGTACTTGAAGAAGCCCTTCTTGTTGKCCTTGACATCCCTTGCCAGACTCAATTCCAACTGGCCCTTAGCCTTCCTCGTCGCATCGATCCACACTCTGGCAGCATTCTTATAATGCTCCCAAGTAGCCTGGCCCCTCTTCCACGTTCTGTSAACTTTCCTCTTCTGTTGGAGTGTTGCCAGGAGCTCCTTGCTCATCTCTGCTGGTCTCTGGCCCCCTTTGCTGGACTTCCTTCTCCTTCGGATACACAGCTCTTGAGCTTGGAGGAAGTGGTACCTGAATACTAGCCAGCTCATTACTTACTATGGCTTCACTAATAGCTACACAAAACTTACCTCCTGTGCTTCTCATAGCTCAAAACGACAATCTGCTATTAAATGAGAAACTACATATGCTAGAAGTGTTTCCAGCTCACCTTCAGTGTCCAGATCTACAGCCAAATTCTGAAAGATGTCCATGTGAGCTGAGTGGGTGATGGTGCTCATGGAGGGGGTACTGCCTTTGTTGTGAATGTGTGCAATAGCTTGAGTACCTACGTAGAGCACCAGTGCATTGATCAGCTGGATGTTGTAGCGGTTGCCAGGTTCATTTGATACCTAACAGCAAAAACAGAAGCAGCATTAATATTCTATATTCATTCAGCAATCTAAAGTGCAAATTTGTAGAACAGAGCATTCAGATTTCTTCCTGATTATGCAGAAGGCAAAACACTTGGTCCACAAGTTCAATTTGGCATTTGCCATTTTGTAATGCTGTGGGTATATATCCAAAGGTATTAGCAAAGTATTGCAAGACCTAACAATTTCTGCACTCCTCACTGAAAGCAATCAGGTCAAAGCATCTGAGTTCACCAGTGGTACCACAGGCTGGTTGAAAAAACACACTACCTGTGTGAATGACTAATTGTAAATTATTTTCCTGAGTAAATCCAACTTCAATCCTGAATACTAAATACATGCAGTTGACCAATAACTCTGAACTGAGCTTTAGCTTCCTCCCCACCCCTGCCTTGGAGCATCAGCACGTAGATACATAGGTTGCAAGAAATAGCACCTATAAATTCACTTGGAAATAAAATTTAATCAGATTCTGAAAAAATGCAGTCAAATACAGTAAGGCATGTTGAGTTCCAGATACATCCTAGGTAAACAGTGCTAGAGTTGTATGATGGAAGCCACAGATAGTTCATCCCCCCTCAGTCATAGGGGACAGAAAAGTGAGCTTGATACCATCAGCTCTGACTACAGTCTTCTCTACTTAAGGTCTGCAAAGTTGTGCACTGAAAGAAGACATACACAGAAGTGGCATAAAGATTTAGGTAACCTTGTATTTTCACTGCAAGATTCAGCAGCGCTGGGTCAGCCCTTAAGGCAACTTGTAGGTAAAACTTGCTGCTTTTAAATCAGATCACTTCAATGTTGACCAAAGTCAACATTCCCTTACGCTCCTCCTACAGCTAGATGGAACTACTTAGCACAGAGACTTAGTGCCCAGCTAGATCCTGGGAGAAGAAATACTCAGAGAAGGGTATATTTTCAGAGGCTTTTCTACCATCTAGAACATGTACTTAGTATGCACCAACACACTTCCCACAAGAAAGGAGTGTGACTTGGCTGATAAGATAATTGGTCTCAGATTATTTGTATTCAGCATCCTCAGGAACCAGCCACTCACCTGTAGGTTGCTGCGTAAATCAGACAAGAAAGTGACTGGAGAACGGGTTTTGAGATAGGAATCCAAGTCTTTCTTGAACTGAGGTGGCATCACTCCAGTGAAATTGGTAAGTATCCGTGGAGCAATATTAATCTCACTCAGCATGTCCACCTGTCAAGAGAAAACCCAGTCAACTAAACAGTAAGTAATCTGTGATCTTAAAAAAGGAGCGAAGCGCAAAAGTCAATCTGTAAGCAATATTACATCAGCTATTGCCGTTGACAGCTTTTTCCTACTAGCAGTAGATAACTAGATCTTTCTCAGGTTTCAGAATAAACTGTTCTCTTCCTTTACATGCAAACTGTGATAGATGAGCACTTCTCAAAAGAACTGAGGGTAGAGGCTAAGGAAATCAAGGAGGAAGGCCATGGGGGAGTTCAGTTACCATCTCTAAATCTAAACTCACCACAGTTTGGCAGTTTTTACAAAGAACAAACATTTGCACAAGTCGAGAACAGCCTTCTTCAGGCTCAACAAGAGCTAACTGACTTCACTTCTGTCACCCCTCACAGTTCATGCAATCAAGAGATACCAGACAATATTAAAGCAGCATGAGAAAGTTGGCCCTGCAGCAGTCATCTCAATTACAACACTGGTATATGGTCAAGAATTTAGTCTGGTAATATTTACACTTCTCAAAGTCTCTCCCCAGTATGTAAGAGGCTGGCTTCAGAATGGTCAATCTCCTATCATCAGTCTCGCAGAAGTCCTACCTTCAGATTGGGAGTGAAAGGGTCTGGAAGCCTCATGTTCCGTGGGAAGGCACTCAGGATAAGGTTCCTTAGTTGAATACAGTTGGGGGGGATCACATCACAGAACCCATAGTGGTAGTCACAAAGAAATTCTGGGAAATCATGCAACAAGACCAGCAACACTCGCAGGGTGCCCTGTAAAAGAAAAAGCAGTGGTTGTAATAAAGATGCTCCTAACTGTTCCTGTTGAAACTGTAAAAGAACTTGCAAAGATATCCTTCCTTGTCACATGATTAAGACTACCTTACTAGATCAATTTCTTCCTGTTAAGAGTCCATGTCTGTCTGTCCCACAGACTTGCATTTTATTCTAACATACAGAAATACACCATAAAAGAACAATGAATCACATTCCACTACCAGAACAAGTTTTGCCACTTCAATTCACCTCTACTTTCAGAAAAGTTCTGCTGGAAATAATATCTATGAAGTCATGTGCTTTTTTTTTTTTTTTTTTTTTTTTTTTTTTTTTTACCTTGTAAAGAATTTGCATAGGTTTGGTGAGTTCCACATTTCTAAGAAAAGGAGCCAAGTACTTGAAAAGATCAATCAATAACTGGGCATACATAGGCCAACCCTGTCAAAAAGAGAAACAGCAGGTGAACAATGTGTAAGGAAGAGCAGTTGTCTTAAGTTCAAAGCCATCACTAAAGTGGTCTTCATCTGAATTTGTATCCAAAGCAAGTTCTACTGCTAGCTCTAGGAGTGATTGCAGCACAGCTTCATTTTCAAGGGCTTCAGTTTCACATCATATGCTATAGGTGATTTCAGAACATCAAGCATGCCATACTGAGATGGCGTTAATTCAGTCTGGACTACAGCTCTAACTTTGACAAAGGCATGTTTATTAATTTCCAGTCACCCCATCTTCAACAATTTGACAAAGACTCTCCTCCATGCAGTTAAGTTACGGTGAATATGGAAGGCAACACAAACAGAATAGCCATGCTACTAGTGCACTTCAAGAGATGTGAAACAGCATCACACTAGATAAGCACCCATCTGCGTGAGCTGTTTAATTTAGGAAAGATAAACTGCAGCCACACCTTCTGCTGTGGTGTATGTGCCAGCATTCTTGCAATAAATATCCGATGGGAGATCAGTTCCAGCCAGGCATAAACAAAACCTGGAGCTTTTGTAGGCCTCAGGATGTGAAATGTGTTACTGAAAGAAAAGTTAGAGCAAGTTAAAAGTGCACAGCAATAGGACTGCTTTTCATAATACTGAAGGAAAACATACACTGCCCTAGAAGCAAGGCATTTTAGCATCTTGGTTTTACCAGTGATCTTCCTTAATACAAGCAAGTGGACACTCTACATTAGAAACAGTTATTCCAAACGTGATTAAGCCACCATGAACAAACAGTCAGATAGCTTTTAGATGCAAACCCCTGATCTTCTCAGGAAAGGATAAGCATGGCAGGGTCAACCTCAAATACATACCAGAAGGCCGTGAGTGTCTGAAAGTTGATAGTCTCCAGCACATGCTCAGGAGCATTTAATTCCAGCAGCAACATGATGAAAATGCGATGGTAAGGAAGCTGTTGAAATTCACTCTGCCGGACATCATGGTCCTGCAGAAGAACTCCCACCACAATACCAAGAACCTGAAGAAATTAACACRTTTCAATACACTTTTCAGGGTAACAGCAAGAATTACTTTGCAAGTCAGACCACAGGTAATGTTTTAGCCACCAAAAAGAAATTAGCAGCTTCTAGTAAGAACTGGAAGTTCTGCCAGCTGGAAAATAATTGGTTGCATAAACTAATATTCTGTTCTACACCAGCAACCCCCCAACCACTATACTTTGTTCTCCCTGTCCTACAGACCACAGTCACAACCAAGTGAGCAGCGTTGGAGGGTCTTAGGTAGCACCCAGCCATAAGCCTAAAACCTAAGGGTATAGGCTCTTACAAAAAACAAGGCAGACACCACAGAAATTAGCCTTCAGCAACACCTCCTCACAGGTTAAAATGTCAGCTGTTCTTCATTTCAAGGCACAAACTAGAGAACTAGTTTCTAGCGTTTGACATGAAATCTTTATAAGCAAGAAAGTCACCTGACATTCTACTCAGTTTTTGTTCAATGACCAATCTGTTCAAGTCCTTACACAGTATTTTAGCTGTAGCCTGCATTAAGGTTTACATTTCACATATATAAGCAGAAATACACCCAATTACGCACTTTAAATACAATGAGTACAGAAAAGGTCCCAACCTTGTTCAGGAGGTTGATCTTTGTAACTGTGTTGGTTGCCTCCCCAGAGTGCTTCACCAGCAGTGCAATAAGTCGCACAAAGGCATCCAGATTGTGGTAGCACTTGGCTCGGATCATAGTGGGGTTGGCAGCAGGGTTATGCTGTTGCTCAGCCTGAGCACGATAGCTAATTTCAACACACATTTCAGTGCAAAGACGAAAAAATCGAGTGATCAGGTCATCTGTCTTCAGGATTCCTTGCTGGTGCATCTATCAGGGAAAGGAAAAACCCTCAGAACTACAAATATGAAAAGCTCATTTTACAGCTTACTTCAAACACTTTACAAAGCATCCACTTTACCTGGCAGAATTAACTTTTACCACTCTCAAGAGACAGGGGTAACAAACCATCTCTGCTACAAGTACTTG
Organism: Rhea americana; assembly: GCF_003343005.1. NCBI lineage: Eukaryota > Metazoa > Chordata > Aves > Rheiformes > Rheidae > Rhea > Rhea americana. Next base: position 19,439 of record NW_028186563.1, read on the forward strand.
ACCTTGCACGAAGGAAAGCAAGAGCAAATTTGTCAGGCCTTTAGGAGCTCTCACAAGGCACACAAGTTCTTGGGAAAGGCAGAGTTCAGCTACCAACTCAGTAACGGTCTTTGCTTACTTTAGAAAGTTGGTTTGCAAATCATCTTGGTAGCACCTTTTGTAGAAGCAAGATACATTAGGGCAGTAAATTCTCCTCACAGGACGATAGTGGGCAAACAAAGCCTGAGCTTTCTGGGAAGGCAGCTTTTTGTTGTTGTTTTTTGTTAGTTTTTAAACAAACATCAAAAATGAAACCTCATTTTATATATTTATATAATTATATATTACCACAATATTAAAGCTATCAAATTGAATCTAAAGCTACACTGTAGGAAGCCTCTTGCTTTTGGATAAAGAATTTTACTTCATAATTCCCGCTGCATAAACATGAAGCTACATAAATAGCATCACTGACTTTCAAAAAGCTTCTGGTATTTCTGGAATAGCTTTTAAAAAGGAGAAGCCACGTATCTGCCTTTTAAGTAATATGCTCCTCCTTGTCCTAAGGAATTACTGGAAAGGAAGCAACTCTTCTGAATAAAAGCAGTCAAAATTAAGGTCATTCTAAGTCCAGTATTAAAATCTTTTTTAATGCAGAAATTAAAAAATGCTCCTTGAAAAACACACTCACATCCGTAGCCTGGAAGGAAAAAAGTTATATAAATATATACACACACACACACTTATTTCATATATTTCAGTTACTTCAAATTTGACCAAGTACCTACAAGGTAAGCAAACAAATTTGACACAGTCAAGTAGTGCAAAGGGCAGTCAGCATTATGAGAACACCATACTAAAGTATACTTTATGAGCATACTTCAAGGTACAAAATCAAGAGTGAGATCACACAAAGTATGAATCAATAAGGCTAAAGCCTTTTTAAAAAAGGCTTCAGCTTAACACAAGACCCATAAACTCATTCCAAAAGGGTAAAACAAAGTTGCTATGCACTGTAAGTCAGACAAACAGAAAGGTGGCTACAAGCCAGCACACAAGTTAGATGAAAATCTGTGCATCAGAACCACACAGAAGCTGCCAACAATTCTTCTCCAGCTCAGAAAAATCCTTGTTCTTGAGAAGCTACAGTAAGATGAAGGGTTACTGCCATCACCACGCTGACGAGGTGAATCATGCTGTAGTTTACAGCTAACAGGGATCTTCCATTAGGGAACACAGACAACAGTGCCCAGTTAGTGTTTCAGGAGAATGAGCTGTGCAAGCTAACCCCTCTATGCCTGTCAGGGTTCAGAGCCAGGCCAGCAATTAAAGAGCTGATACAGTAGAGGTTAGCATGGCCGCATGGTTCTTGGGAGCAGCTGACAAGCACAGCTGCAACTAATCTTCTGTATCATTGTCTGTAGTTAAAATAAGGAGTACAGAAAGTCCATACAGCACCTCTGGCAATATCTGTCAACAAGAGCTTCCCTTATCCATTCATCTGTGCAAAACAAGAGGAGTATAAAGAAAGGTAACTTTAATAGAGGCTTCTAACTACCACTACCTCTTCAGTAGTAGCTTACAAAACAAAAATAAATAAAAAGTTTCCCCATCAAGGCTCTCCAGCTTTTTCTGGCACAAGTTTCCACTGCAGTGAGGCATTCAGTGTTATTTGGACTTGATAGCTTGAACTGCTTCTGGGAGGCAGCTGCAAGCTCTGTAGCATTCCTCCTGTATTAGTGCTGAATTTGAAAGAGAGCATCATGCAGACAGATCAAACTGGGGGCGTCCTTGCAGTCAAGGAACTGATACGAATACAGTTTCAACAAGATGACTGCAAATACTATATATAGAGTCAGTAGCCAGGCTCAGTTACCCAGTGCATTTCCTTTCTCAGTCACACCTGAATGGCAGACACATGCTGTTCATTACATCTGTTAATGTGTCCAGGAGTGAAATGTTAGGGTAGTTTGGCTGTTTGAATTCAGACTTCAGCTAATGAAGTCTGATGTTTTCCTCACTCAGTAGTGGTTCCAATTAAAAAAAAAAAAAAGCATCCACTCTTCATGTAGTGTGAAACAATTCATCTGCATCTCTACCTACTGGCAATTTACTTGTGCAGGCTGTCAGAGCCTTCACTGTTATTGACAAGGAGTAACAAAAGCCAAGCTTCATTAAACAGACCTTGTCAGAACTACTCTCAGTAACTACCTCAACTAAAGTTCTTTTCCCTCCAGATTTATACTAAAAATCAGAGCCTAAACTGACAGCTTTTTGCTACAGTATTTGAAGCAGCATGTTATTTGCTGAAGGGTACAGCTTTCTATAGAGCTCTTCACTGCCAACAAAGTAAGAAAGTTTTAACAGGCAACCATCATATACCTGAAAAAGCGTGAAAAGGATGTCTAACACTAGTTACAACACTGCTTTAAAATGGAGGGCATCACACCCTACTTATGTTGAATAAAAAGCACCTTTCTTTCCAAAAGCTCTACCTGTCCAACAAACGCAGAGAAAGCTTTGGTACTGTCACGGCCTGCTGCAGCTGAATGGTACAGGTTCACCCATTCCCTCAGTAGATATTCTGCCTTCTCCCTCAGACCTGGTGGGTCATCATACTCAGAGGCTTGGGATATTCCTGAATGCATCATGAAATTGGGACCTCCATGAGCACGATCAATCATGGCTTCATAGTTTGATCGGACCACTTCCATCAACTGGGGTAATCTAATGCAACAGACCAGAGACAGTTGGGTTAGAACAGGAATACAGCAAAGACAGTCCATCCACATCACCTGCTGAGAACATGGTCTTAGTTTTGGGACCTCTCACTAGCAGTTGGTGGTGATGACAGCAGCTACTGCCACCAACCAGCTGCTGGCAGCTCTCACAGGAGACACATTAGTTCTCCAAGCTCCAATCCATGTCTCTCAGGCCTAACAGTAATTGCTTCTCAATTGCTTCTCAATACCCTCAAGCCCCACAGGTATTTCCAGATGTTGTGGCAATATTTACTGCCCAATTTACTGCTGGTGGACCCACAAACCATGTGGGATTGGTAGATACCCGCTTTCTAGACTCTAAACAGGAAACTGTCTAAAGCAATAGGCAGAATTATTTGATCGATTAATTTGCATTGGCAAACCCAAGTAACATATATATTTAAAATTTAAAGAGATAAGAATATTGCCTAAATTTGAGATAAATCAGGAATTCAGGCAGTTTCTCACAGTACTGTGGCAATTTTGGGGCACAGTGCATGAGAGGTTTTTCTGCTCAAGCACTCTGTTTAAAATCATGCTGCAGYTGCCTCTAAGCAAACTCATCTGCGCAATGCACACTAGTTGACATAAACCCAAAGCAACTACATTAGAGTGACATCAGAACAAGAGAACAGTTTTAGCTAACACAGGACTGCAGCCCTACAGGAAGCTTAAAGCTGCACATTACACACAGTCTCACATCATCCAGTCATAAATCATTTCAAATCATAATTGTTCCTATCAAACAAGTACTCCATTGCACAGCATTTTAATCTCACCCTTCCGGAGCATTTCCTCTGGAGTGAGCATTAATCCTCATGAGCGTCTCAATGGTGTGAAACAGATCTGCCTCTGTTACGTGGGCAACACTTCTCTCATCCACCAGAAGGATCTTTACTAACTGCATGGCAAATGCCACTGCCATGTAGTTCAGGCCATTCTCCATTGACTGCGAATATAAGAGGCAATCAAGGTTATGAAATTCAAGTATAAATCTTATGCTCAACCAAATACAACTTTTCTCCTCAAAAAGAGTAAGTTCTCTTTACCTGAGCCAAATGAAGATCATACTGCTGCATGTTAACAAGGTGATTGCGGATTAGCAACTCCACTGCTTCCACATTGTACTTGTATTCATCTCTGCATTCAATCAGGCACCTAGAAGAATCGGACTTTTTCCATACATACTTAAACTTAGCTACACATTTTAAGGGAAATGACTCAAGTTTAACACTTCAAAAACTGTACAACTGCTCCAAAGGCAGCTTCTTCTGGAGCTTTCTCTAAGGTAATGCTAGAGCTTCAAAACAGTCACCCGCCTCAACATTTGCTGCCCCGCACTACTGGTCACAACAGCCCTTCAAGAGTGTCAGTTTATTCAGAGTAAGAAGCTTCTCTTCCAAGGATGAAGCAGTATATCCGTCTAGTTAAAGCACCAGGGTTTCTGCTGCGGACAGGTCATATCACTTAAGTTCGTGAGAGCAAGCAGAGAGATCCTCTATAAAATGAGAAAGAGCATTTTTAACGCTTCATTCCATGAAAGCTTCCTATCGCATTCCAGGATGAAGTGGCACTATCTGTCTAATTACTTTTAACAAAAAACATTATTTTCGACCTGCCCAAATTAAATGATGCAGCAGTGCAAAAATACTAACAAGGTAAGTGATATTAGAATAACACAGTAATTCACAATGGATGAGTGAAGCCTCATYAGTGCATCTGCTGCCTTATAACTGACCTAGTAATTTGTTTGTTACACCATGGAGATCCATATGCACGACCATCCTGCAGAGCCTTCAGCACAAGTAGATGACACTCACGATAGCGAAGCAGGAGATCAGCATCTGCCCCACTCGTGGCATCCAGTAAGCCCTCAACAGCCTAGAATAGATGCAACCTATTAGCAGAGGAAAAAACAAGTCCTCTTCCAAATCCTCCTCAAACCAAGTCATAAGCAGTTATCACCAGAAGGCTTGGCAGTCATGCCAAAACAAAAACTCCCTTCCCCTCCCCCCCCCCCCCCCCCCAAAAAAAMAGTTTGGTCACCATGCTGTCCCCGTTGGTAAGCTTACATGAGGTTTTTCTAGTTACTATGGCACCTAGGTATTCACTGTACATAGCCGTCTTAGCATGAAGAAGCCTACAATCTCTCTAGAGCACGCTGGTTTTATATATATATTTACACCAAGTAGCATGAAAGCCTGCAATATTTTGTGCTGTAGCTTCTGTAAGTCAATGACTTTAAGAGCAACTCTACATACAGCTCAAAAAACACAGAAAAGATTAACAAAACATGTCAGAGGTCAGCTTTCAAACTCTTTAGACGAAGATCAGCAGCAATCACGGTTTAAGATGAGTCTGTGCTAGTCTGTAGTAAATGGAAGAGTTTTCTACAGAGGCAGCACAATGTGCCTAGTCAAGTCCTAGTCAGGAGTAAATCTTACAGTAGTTACTTGCACTATCAGTTAAGAACAGAGATCCTTCCCTGAAGTGGTTTCCAGCTTTCAGTTACTTTTGTCTCTCACTGTTCTTAACCGTAGTATAGGCAGTTCAGTGCCTTTATACCGCTTCCCAAACGTTTCCCCTGATCTCAGTCTCTCACTTTGTTCTGCACTACTACACAGGCATTTATGCTAGCTCAACTCTCAGAGCTCACTGTAACACTCCCCATCTGTATCCTAACTGGCACACTCATACATCAGTTATTGCAAAACAAGAGTTTGTCACTAGAAATCCAGTACTATGCTCAATACCACCCATCCCCTTACAAGTGCAATTTAAATGTTTTGCTTAGCCTCAACACATTCCAAAAATCAAACTACTCGAGTGCAACAGCTCTACTTGCCCCACAGAAACCTACACTGCAGTGCATCCCAGCATTCTGTATCTGTTCCTTCCCCTCAGCTGGGCCAGAGCCTGTACAATGCTAAGTGAACACCACCACCCTCTTCCCATTTTATTCACTGAATTTCAAAAGGCAGGAGGTGTTCAACATTCACGAAGCAGATTCCACAGGGTGAAGATACACAGTCACCACTAAGACAATTCACAAGTCAGAAAAGTAGTAAAGAATAAATTCTAAATAAACTGTAACAAGAAAAGAGTTGTTAACACTCACCTTCTGCAGCAGCCCAAGCGCAGCAATAGCATCACGTGAGTTACGAGCCACTACCACAGCCTCCAAGAGGCTGCGCAAAGCTTGAGCTTGAGGATTCATGGCCAGGGTATGCGGAATGGACTGCAGGTGCTGCTCCAGTTCTGTCATACATTTATCATAGATCTGTGCTACATCATCTGTAGCCCAGGCTTGCTGTTTAACAGAAAGTGGAAGTGAGTGACTTCTGCATGGACTGTATTTGTGAAACTTGAATACCGACTGACCTTAACTGCACCAGAACTGACAGCATAAGAACAGAGTCTTCTGCACTATTGTTGTCCATTTATGTGGGCAACACAGAAATATTATGAGCAAATCAGTTGTAGAAATAAACAGTAGTCCTCAGACCCAGTACATAGACAAGGACCTGTTCATTATCTCAAAAATCAGTGCGTGCCATCCACAACCTCCCCCCAAAGTAACCTGAAAGTTATATGCTTCACTGCTACTAAAACATCACATGTAGTAATTTTAGCCAGCACATCCAATCTCAGCTTAAGAAAAACAAGAAAAAGAAAACATATACAGAAGAACTTCCCCCTTCCCAACACTGGGCAGACTGGATGTAAGAGAACACCTTTATATTGCCATCAGTTTGTCTTAAGACTAATGCGTCTTTCAATCCCTATTCCCAACCACAACAAATGCCTAATTCTTACTTGCCTTTTTGCTAAAAGAGGCAAGTTCTGCAACTTTCACCGAAAGGGCTTATAGCATTCTTGTGTCAATCTAGTTCAGAAATCTATACCTTCATAGGCTGAGCCAAGAATCCCGTAGGCTGAGTTAAATCATTGGTAGGCAAGAAGCCAGGGACGTTGCGAGCAAACTCTTCGTAAACAGCCAGCTGTTTCGGATCCACACCTCCAACCTTTACAAGAAAGAAGGGGTGGGGGCAAGACATTAAGCTCATTGCTAAGAACTGTGGCAGCAGGGAGTGAAGGTTTGTGTAGCAGGTAGCTACACAAACTTAAATAGATTCTAAAAACAGTTTTAAACAGAGCAGTCTAGATGTCAACAAATAGGATTCTACTCCTCTGTACCAAAGTCTTATTTTTCCTGCCAGACCTCCTTAAACAGGAAGATTTGGCCATACAGCTGCAACTCACATTGCCAGAACTGAATTCAAACTTCATGCTTCTCTGACGCATGTGAGAAGTACTCTGCTGAGAGTACAGGCATGCTCTTTAAAGGGAACAAAATACAAAGGAGAAGAGAAGACAAAACAAACTAGTAACCTTCTTTCAGTGGAAAGAACACAGAACAAAAAAAAAAAAAAAGGATTCCTTCTTCAAGGAGGAATCTCTTCTTGAGAAGAGTGATTTGAACACTCATTTTGGAAACAAGACTTTAATGTTTCCGCTTGTAATCAAGCTAAGAGCAGTGGCATTGTCGAACGTGAAATATAAAATGTAAGATTACTCGGCTAAAACTGTGCCATCAATTCTTCATTATCAGGAGGGGGAAGAAAAACAACATCAGAATATAAAACTCAGGTAATATTCTCACCTTTAACCTGATCTGCTCTGGCATCCGTTCTGCTTGGTAAGTTAACACAACAGGGTCACAGTACCGACGACCCTCTTGTCTAGCATGTTTTCTGAGCTCAAATTCCTGGAAAACACCACATTAAATTTTGACACTGAGCAAGCATGTATACAAGAGCAGATAAAGTTTTTGGAAAGACAGCAGCCCCATACTTACAGTTGCTAGCCTCTTATCCATTTCAGGGCCTGCCTTTTCCACAGCTGTCTTCTGAATAAAGCAGCATGCAAGCTCACAGTTATCCTGAGCTAACTGGGCAGCTGCTTGCTCCATCATGTCCCTCTGTTGTGGCGAGGCTGCCTATTGAAAACAGGATTAATCAAAGGAAGCTATAAATTTTCACTGGATACTATCTTAAGATTTGCATCACCACCAGTATAACACCAGCATTAGAAAGGAATGGTCTTAGGAATGCACTCACTTCACATGGAACATACAATAATAAATTGAATATTGCAAAGCTTTCAGTCAAGCACATAGACAAGACTATACTGAATACTTCCATCAAGGAACTAAAAAAAGCATAAAGCTCCCCCTCTTCTTCACCAACCTTCAGGCCATAGAAATAAGAAAACCCTGCTTTGGACTGATGCATATGCAACAGGTGCTAATGCAGGAAAAGCAAGCCTTATATCATGGCCTAAAAGCTTTTCATTTCCTAGGCTGTAATCACAAGATATGAGGGTGCATCATTAGCCACGCAGATCAGCAGTCCTAAGCATTTTTCAAGTGGCTTCCCCTTCTGATACGGATTTTTCATTGTCTTCTCAGTCTGCTTTAATAGAACACTGAACAGATGGATCGATCTTGCAAGGGTGCAAAGCAGTAACTCTCATTGGAAACTGAAAGCAGAGGTGCCCAATACTCCCTCCATACCTTTAAATCGTTTATACTCTTGAGTGAGTCACCATGCAAGAGTGCCACTCCACTGCAAAGTGACTTTTGCATGGTCACTCCCCATCAGATGGGAAAATACTGATATGCCCTTAAAGAGGAGGTAAACAGTCCTTTAACTTTTTTCTTTTTAATAGCCTTGAAAGAATATTTGTCTTTAACTTTCCAGGATCCTTATGCACTCGTCTGTAGCATGCAATTCATGCACCTGCTGACACCGATGGCAAGCACAGCTAGCTTTCTGGAGAGCAAGCTGCTGTTCTAGCCAGCAGTTCATGAACTGCGTTCCATTTAGCCAAGAGGGGAAAGCCACCACACTTCAACTCAAACGTTGCTTAAGAGACCCAGGAAAATCCTATAAAAAGCCAATGAATTAACAAACAGTGCAGAACAGTCTCAGCTATACATCTGCTAACAGGACAAGTATATAAAATTATTTGCCTGAAGCATACATGCATACCAGGATCAATTCAATCCTCTCAAACTTTTCTACCTCAAAACCCACAAAAATATAAATACTTCAAGACTTTCCTGATGTGATCAAACTGAACTGCACACTTCAGGTAAAGATCTGATCAGAAAAAACAGAGGCACTCAAGAAGTCTGTGTACAGCGTTATATGATCCAGTTTAACATCTTAAGACTATTTGACATGAGCTGTTATTTCACCAGGTTTTTCTACTTAATTCCACAAGTCATACAACTTTCATCCACCAAATTAATCTCCACACTAGTTAAGCCACATAATATTAATCAGGAAGTCTACAGCACAGAACACCCATTTACTAATGCTAGATATCTACTGCTCCATAATGTGGAAAATCAGCTTTGTAACAATGCGACTCTTACCCTCAGTGCAGTAGCAAAACTATTCTTCAAGTTAGTAGCTATGCTCATTAGCAAAGGTTCCCTGCAGGTAATCATGGCCATCCCAGCAGTCAGATTCCGCATCATATGATGTGCTGCTACACGCATCCGTGACTCCTCCGAATCCAGAGCAAAGTCCTTCCTGACTATCTGTTCACAAGTAGTCATGGCAATCTTAATGGACCGATCTACCACCGGATGGACCAGCTCTTGCACTGCTCGCTCTATGGCCTGCCGCACACACTGCTTCAACTGGGGGTGTGCCTGAAACAGTGGAATCTGGAGGAGAATTAGGAAAGTTAAGTCAGAAAAGAAAATAAACTATAAACCCATTTGCCCTAGGTATTCACATTTTCCAAAGAACTAAGTATACTGCCACAGCTTATACATTGTGCCACATTCCAGTGTTTCACAATGCAGCTTAGTATACTGTCTATTTGATAATTCTGAGACTGGGGACATCCTACTAGTTTCTTCAAATGCCTGAGCTGAGCACAATCCAAAAACTGAGTTTACAGCTAAGCTGACTGGTCAAAATAAGCAAGGAAGCTTATTCTAAGCTGAAGTCTTGATGTCCTGAACTGACACATATTGTCAGAAATAAACTAGATGCTAACTTGTATGTCACAGTGCAAGATCATCTGACCATATGAGAGAGCTTGCTAACTAATGTAACTACTGCTAACCCATAAAGTTCTCCACCTGACTGTTAGCACTCATCCTCCCCATTAAGTTTGGGAGCTGGCTCTCCAAGAAACTTCAACCTCAACTTGCAGGATGCTGCTCCCACCACCTGAAATCTGTGACAATGCTAGTGGCAAGAATTCCTTTAGCAAACCAAATCAACTCTAAAACTTACCGTTGGATTTAGGGTAATATGCGGAGCCAACCCTCCTAAGGAGTAGACATTGATGTCGTGGTAACTGTACTGAGGCTGTGGAGGAACAGTGGCCGTACATGTGGTGCTGGTAGCCGGAGTTGTAGAAGCAGCTATAGAACATAAAACATGCATATTGAACTATAACTGAATAGCAAGTGATAGTAAAAGTCTATATTTCCCATGTAAATCAACAAACGGTTAAGAAAAAGTCTTGCAGTTTGACTGTAAGCCCCTAAACTCATCAAGCAATTTTTGTTTTGCACTTCCCCTTTGTAACGAAGTACCTTCACTATATTCTAGCATAGACAAACCAGTGCTGTTTCTTATACGACGGTTTAAATCCTGATGTTTCATTAGCTGTCCATTCTGCTACTCTCCCTACTAAGGAGTAGTCACAAGCAGTACATGCAGAATTAGTTCTCTGGATGGCTTCTTTTCCCTTCCCACCTCCAAAGTTTGTGTGTCACCTTCTACTGCAAAACTAGAGATATTCAAGCATTAAACACTTACAGAAGGATATATTACTTCATATTCTTCCTTTGAAATAGCATGATCTATCTTACTAGCATTTGTATAGTGTGGTTCTGGGCTCAATTTGAGGAGTACTTACTAGTTGTTGTGATGGGTGGTAGCTCCTCTGGCTGTTTCACATCCTTCTTTGGAGCAGAGAGCTGCTCATCTAGATTTTTCAATCGATCTTTATCTTTCAGGAGACTTCCAGGTTTCAGCTCATTGATATCTAGTGCAAGATTCTTGCAGAGCACCTCGATCTCAAACTTCAGATTCAACTGCACAATTCCAGTTTAGGTTGCATCACAAGGAAAGAAAAAAGATTTTCAACATTTACTGACTACTCAATCCCCAAGCTTCCCATTCTACTCCCATGCCTTCTAGAGACCACTAGCAACAATTATCCCACACATGGACTTCACAGGAGCAGGGTTTCATCTAAGTTCTACCAAAACAAGCAATGCTTAATCCTCGCCATGCTAAAGTAGTGAAACCAAAAATGCAGTCCTACATAACATCTTTCTTCACTGGTATGTGAAGAAAACCTCATGCTCAGTAAGTGCAGAGGGGGGAAAAAAAGGAAAAAAAAAGAAACTTTACTTTTAGATCATGTTCTTGATGCAGCTCAGCTAAAACATTCATAATGGCCATTGTCCAGGGGTTTGGAGGCCTGAACACCTAAAAGAAAGAAAAAAAAAAAAGCACCATTACAGAAACTTCTTGAACGGTTAACTTACAACCAGGAGATTGTGAAACATGAACAGCAATGTGTATGCACAGCCATGAAAAAGTAAAGTTTGCATAGCAGTAGTTAGGATTGAATTTAGCATTCTGTTTCAACAGAATTATATCAAGTGAATCGCAGGACCGGAACACTGAGTTAGAGGCACAATGAACTATTCCTCCCAACAGATCCATTGTTTTATGCCAAACAGAACTGATAAGACAGCTGATCAGGGACAAAAGGTACAAATTAAAGAATAAATTGATCCTAGAACCCCTTTCATGGCACCCTTCCATTTCTCTATAGAGTTCTCTTCAGGGATATCATACACCAACATCATCTGTTTAGACTGCAAACACAAACAAGCCAGGTACTTTCCCTCAAATCAGAACTCCTTCACTTTTGAGCCTCTATATCCCTTTTATTTTCCCCCTTGGAAATTAAATCAGTTAACTTTACAGAAAAAGCTAATTCATTTTTGCAATTTACTTTGCCACTCGAACAGTAACTGTGTCAGCATATCTGTAGACACTTACCACACTCCTGACACTGGATTCTAAGACTTTGGCAACAAATGGCACTACATAAAGCAATTCCTGCTGTCCCTTAACATATGCTTCCAGAAGCAGTGATTTCACATCCAAATCCTGAAAAACACCATCAACAATTGAAAAGCAGATGAGGGCAGAGAAAACAGCATGAACATTGCAAAAATTCCTTTTTTTTTTTTTTTTTTTGACTTAATAGCAAGGTTGAATCAAGGCAGACCTTGAATTTTAAATTGCTAAGTAGCAGGGCTTTTTTGAATAAAGATTTACAGATACACATTTCTGCATGCAATTAATTCAATTAGTTTAGCAAGAACTTAACTACTGACTTTTCTGATAAAAAAAGGTTATCAAGAAGTCTTAGATAACCATCTCTGGAATTGTTTTCTGAACTTGGCAAAGAATGAGACCAAGGCGGCAATAGAATTTCCTGAATAGCCCTCTACAACCCAATAGCTTGTGCCAAACAATCTGAACAAAACAGAAGCTCACCGTGTGCAAGATGGGCTTATTTTTAGCCAATGTAATCATTCCCAGCCAGTGACCAAGGTTCTTTAACAAGGAACGGTCTGAAAAGTTGGCTGCAGCTTTATCTGATGTCAGTAGCACCTAATAGAAGAAGCAATTCAAGCAACAACTAGAAAATAATCATACACTCAAAGACAAATCAAAGAGCTAATCCGACTTTAAGACAGCAGATACTGTTTTAGAGCACTAAGTTTGAGCTTCAGTCACATTACAGAGATAATCACACCAGCCTTCATTTCAAAACAGCATCTCTGTAGGTCTACCCTGTAATGATTTCAAAATTCCTTTCAAGAGGAACAAAAAGAGGGTTATGCTTTTCCAGACCTTACCAGTTACTCTATGACAGGATTACTACAACTACTCTTTGCATAGCATAACTTGTGAATTCTAGGCAACAGGTAGACAATCCTTCCTCTTAATGCCTCAATACAAACCTGAAGGCTATAAGCTGCATTCCTCAGAAAACTATTTAATTCTTATTTCAGGACTTTTAATCACACCACAACATTCTGCTGTTAGTTCTGTTCCTTTGCTTCGGAGTAGCATCAGCTGAACAGAGCAAGGTCAGCAATGCTCCAAAGAGCCAGGAAATTCTTTTGCACTACAGCGTAACCCATGGTGGCAAGAAATTCCACCAACAGGTTTAAAAATAGTGCTTGCATGACAATCTGAGTTAACCCACTCATCTCTTCTAGGCTATCACTTCTCCCTCCTCCTCACCTTCATATAATCTCAGTCCTCTGACGAATTTTATTAGTTTTTTCCCCTGTTTACATCCTCACTTTTTAAAGCCCCCCTTTCCTCCAATTGTTCTTCAGCCAAACATTAGGTTTTCCTATCTTTGTTTTCCCCATACCCAGGCTGTAATTTCAAAGCCTCACACAAATTTAGAGTCCGCCTATAGGGACCACGTCTGCATTTGGTGCTTTATAATCAGTCAGTCAGAATAAACTCCTATGTACATTCATGACTGAAAACAAGAATCCTGGTATTCATACAGGTGGCCTGTAAGTTTAATTGTAAGCAAATATTTTAAAGATGGTCCGTATTTGAAGGTCAGGAACACAGTAAGCAAATGGCCTAAGGAGAACAACAGAACTTTAAATAAGCTTCAAAATAGAATAAACATTAGAAGCTTGCACTACACACCTTGATATTTCTGTAGGTTTCATTCAGAACCATTTTATTAAACTCCGGATTCTTAAGAGTGTCAAGGAAGTTGGAATATAAGCTGTGAAAGTTTGGCTCAATACTGACTCTTTTCATGACAAGATACTGCGATACCCAAGGCATGAACTCTTCTTTCACTGTTTCCTTCAGCTCCTCAACCTGTCCTCACACAAGAGGAAAACACCAAAGTTAGGAGATCATCACAAACTTCCAAGGTCAGCTCTGTCCAACATATAGCCACATTTAATCAACAGCTTTTAGCAAAGTTTTTCATTTTCTTAAAAAATGAAATCAGTAGCTTTGAAATCAGTATCATTCATTATATCTAAGAACTAGGTCAACCAGCAAAGACTTAATCATAAAATGAGTGAGGTACAAAGATTTACTTCTCCCCAACTTCTCAGCTTTGGTGAGCATCTGATGTTAAAGCTATCTGTCCATAAGACAGACAGCAAAAGCAGCAACAGCACCACAGATTTGATTTGTATTAGTTCAAAAAACAAACAAAAAAACAAAACACCTTTCACATTTCAAGCTGAAATTCAGGGGAATCCACCAGCTTACCCCTGCAATATCAAATGATACCTAGTCTGCTTATGACGTGAATATTTGTTCAGATCAACTTTTATTAATGTTTTCCAGTCCCTTCTCATGACAATGGCATCAGAAAGGACTACCCAGCAATTATTTCAGCCACCTACCAGAAGAACTTTCCTGAAAACAAAGCCTTCAGATTTAAACACTTAACTTTGGTTCAAAGGATTTGGCTATAGGAAAAAAGGAAACCTGTAAGAAAAAGCCAGAAAAATAGCTACCATTTCATCTGGCTCTCCTTTCCCTGAAAAGGGATATATCCAAAGGAGTTCAAGCAGCAGGTAAACCACCATTTCCTTAAAATGTGCTTTTCTTAAAACTTTTTGTAAAGCTGAAGTTTTTGTAGAAACACCATCACCTCTGACTTTATAATGGACTTCCAAAAAAAAATAAAACCAATTTTATTAACATTCTTTCATACTTGCCTTTTGTGTCATATTTGACTGAGACAGATTATTGAAGATGAAAGCAATTTTTTCCTGAACATTCTCTGGAGGTTCCACAATTCTCTCAGTTTGATCTGTTGCTACTAACAGCGTATCAATGTTAGTAGTATTAATGGAAGGCTGCAGCAAGAATAACAAGTTAAGAATGGACCACAGGAAGAGGCAATATCAAAACAAACTTTTGTTCCATTTTGTCAAAAAAAAAAAAAAAAAAAAAGAGCCATTTCAGGTCACATCTACTGTCCGATATATTTTTAGCATCACCCTAATCATGCTAAGTGATTTTACTCTACAAACGGGGATCAATATTCAGCAGCAGAAAGCTGCTCTACCAAAAAAAATCTTTAAGATTTCCATTCATATGTAATAAGTGTTCTGCAATGGCACCCATTATGGCTAACAGCTTGCATACACTGCTAGCATGGGAGAAGTCACAGTACAACAGTGAATCTCCAGGAACACTTGGGTATTAAACTAGGAATAAGAAAATCCCACTACTGGATCTGTGAGAAAGCAGGCCAACCACTAGTCACAGGAATACAACCTGTGTTCTTATGGCTGAAGTTCTGAACCCAAAGGATTTAGCGCTTGGTATGCTGCAATTAGAGGGAAAGAGTTTTATATATCAATCATGACTTCCATTGAAAATTAGGCAGTGTAAACTTCCCACAATAAGAACTACTTACTCAATATAATGAGGAGTGTAAGAATTTTTAATGGCTACACCGTAAACTGTCCCTAAAAGGTAGTTTAAGGGAATTCTGGCTACCAATTTGAGGAGTTTCTTTTAGTAGAAAACTATACAGGAGGTTCTGTGAAGCAGACAAGACTTCACAGCTTATCAGTCATCCTGCAGTAAAGCTCCATACATCCTCAGCATACATGCAGGACTACTCTTCCTCCCAAAACAAAGTATTAAGAGTTTACTATGAGGTAACCAACTGTACCTATGTACTTTCTGCACTGTAGCCATACCATCAATCTGCCAACTGTGCAGTAACTCAGACTAGAGTTAGGTTTACATAAGCGACTACAGACTAGGTAAAGTTAATGCTGTTAAAACTGCTAGGTCAACTACGATTTAAGAATGTGTAGTCCAAGGTCTCAAGCTCCAAGAATAAAAACTGCCAATGAATTCAAGAGTCCCATTGCAAGTCATTAGGAAAAACTATGATTTTGTAATTGTCTTGAGAATTAAACCCTCAATAAACAAATGCCTATTCGACTCCATAGTAACTGTATAGTTTCCCAATTAAAAAGCCTTTGCAATAAAAAAGGCTGGTCAGATTTAAGGTTATATGCTTTGGATATAAAATACAGACCAAAAGGATCAGTGTTTGAAAATATGCAATACAGAAATTTAATAGGGTTCTGCCTCCGGGTATTCAATCCAGATCAGCAATTTAGCACCTCCGTATCTCCAACAAGGGCACTGGTGTCACAAACTGCTTACCGGCACATCTTTCTTGAAGCTGACTCCAGTTGGACGAGTGATCGTAATGGTTTTTGCAACAGTGGTGGTGGTTGAGGTGGTTACTATAGTGCTGACTTGGCCAGCAAGAGGAGCTTTTGCTGGAACTTGGGCCTGGGCCTGAGCCTGGGCAAGTGCAATACTTCCAGG
Source organism: Rhea americana (assembly GCF_003343005.1). Lineage (NCBI taxonomy): Eukaryota > Metazoa > Chordata > Aves > Rheiformes > Rheidae > Rhea > Rhea americana. The sequence goes on from NW_028186563.1 coordinate 35,661, forward strand.
GGTGGTGATTGAACCCTGCATTTTCACAGGAGGATCTCTGGACTGCTGTCCGTATTCTATGTACTGAAGTAAGGTAAACAAGCACACACAGAAATTCACATACAACAGAAGAACTATGAGCTGGGTTACAGCATTAAAAGTATAAAAGTTTACTGACAGTCTTTAAAATGCTTAATCACCACTGTTCAGAGAATCAGCAAACAGTTGAACTCCCTTATAAAGCACATCTTGACACTGTTTACTTCCCTTCTTACTGGAAAGGGGCCCTAGGCATGACATCAGCCTAATGAGGTCAGAGGTAAAGTGTCACAAGGCTTGACATCATTAAGAAAACTTTTTCTTTTAGAGCACTACCCAGTAATCCCCACCCTGCAAGTCTACGAAAACAAAGCTGAAGAGGAGAGAGGGTGTCAAAGAAACACATTAGCGTCAAGAGATCTGCTACAAAGCAGGTAAGAAGTCTTCCCCAAGGACTCCTTCAACAGTATAAAAATGGTAAAGTATGAAGTTCACAATGAATATGCAGAAGACTGTTCCGAATTGTCCAACTTCAGATTTCTTACATCTTCCAAAATAACTCCACAGTAAAGAGTTTCTTCCCCATTGCAGTACATTTACTCAGAAATTTATAATACATCAGACAAAGCATACCAGTAAAAAGCCTAAGTCTGACACCTATAAGTTAAATAGAGACTGCTATTGAACTAACAGCTTTGCTGACTACACGACCTCCTCCTACCTTCACGCCAGAGCTGATCAAATTTTATTTTTGCCTGTTTGGACTATGATCTCAAGCTCTGCCACTGGGATCACTGTTTTGGGGTGAGCTTTTGTTTTTATTTGTTTGTTTATTTTTAAAGCAATTCTTCTACCACAGAAAGCACCTTTAAGATGGACACAATATGATCAACATTGCTTTTGCTGTCTGGCCTACAGAATGTTTCCATTACTCTGATCAGACATTCAATTCAGGAAGAAAGTTCTTCTGACTCTTATCTGGGTATTTAAGCGAGTCTGAGTAACAAGACCCATACAGCTGAACACCTTTTATTTTACAAGAAAATCCAAAGTCCTTAAGGGACTGGAATGCTAGCCTGGGGAAGCACTTCAAAATCTTTGCATACAGCCACATGTCCTGGTGGATGAAGCAATTTGTTCAGGCATCTATTTCAATACAAAGAATCCAGACAGGCTTACAGAAATAGAAATTATATTTCTGTAATATATAGCAGTTAATCCTCCCCTCCCCACTAACCACATGGCAAAACCTTTAAGAAGCATCTGAATCTTAATTGCTCATAAGGGCCTATTTTGTCTCTGTGTGGATGTGCACTGTATAAAATTACAACAGCTCAGACTATTGACTATTCTTCCAGTAGAAAGTAAAAGTATGCTCAAGAATATTTAACATTATAGAAAGTTAGTGCTAATATGAAGACACTCACCTCCTGTAAGTGATGAGGGAACTGTATAAAGTGACTAATAGAAGCCAAGTGCTGACAATACTGGGGATAGTCCTTCAATCTGTCAACAGACAAAGTACGCATTAATCAAAAGCACAAGCAGTGATCAAAAACAGTAATATGGAGCAATACAAATATGACACTAGTACATCACACCCATATCAGAGTTGCTTCTGGACTATTTACAGTAGCTGTGCTACAAACAGTATTTTCCACAAAGCAGTTTCTGTGGCAAAACACATCTAAAACTGATTTAGCAGCACAACACAAGGTTATTTATTCACAACAACCCATCTCGGTCTATACTTCTGACCAAGCACATAACTGCATTTGTATGCAGTGCTTTCAGTAAGATTACTAAGTTATTTGAAGTGTGGCTCAGCGTATTTTAAACAGCAGATGAGAACAGCCCCTAATTTCCAAGACAGAAGCTTCCCCTATGCCCGCTGATTATAATTCTACTTATGAATGCTAAACATTATCACTCATTTTGAGAGCAAGATCTTTAGGCCCCACTTAAAGCAGGTCTAAAAAAAGGAATAAGGTGGTTAATACTCAATATGTCAGTCTTCAGTGTGTTTATTCATTTTGTTAGGCTAAGTTCACAACGGGATACCTAGTTCTAAACTGTTGAAAGCAACAGATTTTATTACAGCTAAAATACTGTGGGGCAGCTGAACTATAAAAGGAGAACAACAGACGATAACACGTTCCTTGCTTTTGATGCTTAGGTCCACACATTTCCAGTCACTAATTTCAAGAAGCTTTTCACTATTTCTCATATTCAAGTATCTTATTCCCAAAAGGAGGTATTCCACAGTGAGTTTATAATCCTGCCTACTAAGACAGTCTGCCTGCAGTCTACTACGAGCTTAGAGAAAGCTTTTTTGTTTAAATGTTTCACTAACTGGACTTTCTGGAGAATCTCAGTACTTGAGTAGCATTCTTTACAATCTTATACATAGCTAATGAAGAATATTCTGAGTGACAGCTGAGATGCCACACTTGAGATCTGCCTCAAACCAAAAGTCCTAATGCTGAGTTCCTAGTCAATCTTTCACTCATTCCCAAATCAGGTGACACTCCATCAGAGCACACCTGTTAATAATGACACTCATTCAATTTCTAACAAGCTGGCAACTTCAGTCAACTCAACACTTCACTCAGTTCCATAAAGTCTGCTAAGTTGTTTCAGCATTTCTGTTTGTTCCAGGGTGCCACAGGCACTGCATTAAACATTTTGACTTTGAAAAAGACTAGTTACCTTTTAGCTAGCACATTTTATTTCAGTTCAGCCCATCTCTGCAGTAATTCTAAAGTTTAGATGTACAAATTTCTACAACGCACATGATCTTATATCATATAATTAGAGTAGGTCCAAGTTTAATAAAACATTACATGCACTGTTACAAGCATTATCAAAAAAACACACTCACCTATTTTTAAATCTATCTAGTGCAGCAATACCAAAATAGTACATTTTGGATGCAAAAGGCTTTCGTAAGGCTTCAAGAACATAGCGCAGGGCCAGGCCCAATGCCATATAAGTAACCAGTCCTTTCTCTATTATCCCACCAAAGAGGCAGGCTGTTATGTGCAGCTCTTTATCTGGGTATTGGGGAAAAAAACGATATTCTTCAAACAAGTTCCTCAGCATACAGTTAAACACTTCTCGTTCCCGTTTAATGTTGGAGTCCTTAAATCTCTGTAGCATCTCTAACACCTACAAAGAAATCAGAAACTGTTACCAACAGATTTACTTCAGTTCTGCCCTGTTACACCTATAGGTTCAAAAGCACTTGTAACTACCAACATTAAGTTGCGCTACCACAAGCCAGACTGCAAAATAACTTTTAAAAAAAACCAAAACCCTCACCACACACACTCATTTTAGCCAGTAGATTCTACAGCACAAGTTTCATCTCAGACTTTAGTCTTCTCCCCGTACTTCTAAGCAACTGTCTTTAAATGAAAGCTACTTCTGCCAATTCCTACTCCATTCATTCAAAATTAGAAAAATATATTCAATGTCTTTCATAATTTATAAGCATGAGAGTATATTAAAGTAGACTCAAAAAGTACTTCAAAAGAGCAAGTACATCAGACTGATAAAACCTCTGAAACATTAGTCTCAACTAGAGTAATTACAACCAATTTTTCCTCAAGACATTCAAAAAGGCAGCTGACGACCAGCAACCAAGGAAAATAGCAAAATATGAGTACTGAAGTGCACAAGGTGAAATTAAGGATATCTTTATATATGTGCAAGTTGTAGTCATATTTAGATACTGTAAAAACAAATATTGAGGATAAGAGTACAGTTTATGTAGATTGCCTAAAGGGATACCACCTACCACCAGCCCTCTACTGATTTCCACTAAAACTAATAGTTGACAGGAATTCTTCCCTCACATATATGGCAAGCCTCTAGATAGTTGATGCAACTGCTACAGAAAGAAACTCACCTCATCTACAGACATGGTCGGATGCGGTGGATGGTTATAAATACGTTGGAAGTAGCTGTTTGCCTCATCATCTATTTCTTTGCTAAAGTGCTGATTAGCCTCTGGCCACACCTGAGATAAGTCAGCTGTTAAAGAAAATGGAACAGGAGTCATGCTCTGAACAACTTCAGGCAGAATTTCATCTAGCCCCTTTCAACTCTTTCATATGTCTATATAGAACCTGCTTGCTGTCCTTAAAAAAAAATCTTTTATCCTTTCATGTAGATACAAATTGTTTTTATTTAAAATCTGTTTAGTAAATTGGGTTTACACACCAGAACCAAATCCTTAAGGGATTAACCTCATAYGGTTGTATTCCTATAACACACTGCATCTCAAGGTAACCTCAACTGACACCTAAATCAAATGAATGCAAAATAGGCTAGAATAAAGCATGCTACACAACACTAACATGCAGACAACCTTTCACACAAACTTTCAGGCCAGCCAGTGAGCTTCAAGCAAATTTACATGGAATACTCAAGCCCATAGAGAAAAACAACAAAGCTATCTCCAACTGTACACCTGTAGAGACTTAAAACTTTGCTTCTATGGAGGTGCTATCAAATAAAATAGATTTGGTAACAGCAATGTGGAGGTTTAGCATATGGCCATCCTAAAGGCAAGGTCTGATTGCTTACACATTTCCTTGTAAGCATACATCAGAGGCATAAACAAGTTACAGACTACAGGTGTTAGAGACCAAACTATTCCTTCCAAAAAAATCTTTCCATCAACTTGTTAGTCCATCTCTTCCAAACATTGCAGTCTAATTCAGTGCTTCCCTGCTCAAGTTCTCTGCTGCAACAGGACCTTACCCAAGTAGCTTTGATTAACATTATTACAAAGAAACTCTTAAGATGTATGCAATCCTCTGTAAAGTGCAGAATAACACTTTTGCTCAAGACACAGCACAACAAAATACAAACGTATCGATCATGCAAATTCATATCATTCAGTATTTCCTGTGCTAACAGCTTTATTTACTTAAAACTCCTCTCTCGGCTACTTGGCAAGCTTTAGTATAGCAATTTAGAAGCATCTTTTTCAGGATAATGGCAGAACACAAGAGCCACATTTCTAACATTAACCACCTACAGATCCAAACCTCTCCTGAGGGAAATGTAGATTAACTGCAGACCACAATCACACTTCACAGTCACAGACAACACTACCACTTACAAGGTTTCATCTTACTCTGCTGGAATGTAGGCTGGTTCAGTCCAGATGTGCTCAGTTTCCTTTGCACGAATGGGTCATTGTTCACTGCAGGGAGGCCAAGGGCCCCAGTTCCTATACCAGTCAGGCTACCCGTAGTAAGACCACCTACTGAAGAGCAAACAAGGCATTGGTCATTTCACTTGCACCCTCCACAGCATGTACTTATCAGTCACAGTATCTTGCCATTCCCAGGAATCCAGAGCCATGCAGCCTCTTAGCTACCCAACATCGGGCAGTTTCATCTCAAGCTACTCATCTCTGCCCAGCCCTAAAACAATCCTGCTAGTCTGGCAAAACACTCACCCCTCCTGACACACAAACTTCCAATCTATTGCAATTGCAACATTTTGACGGGCTATTTCAGCAGTGACCTAGTAGCAAGGGCTGCTTAATCCACTCCCACGCAACACAGAACAGAGCTGCTTTTGTCTAGTATTTCCAGCCACAGCAATGACACTGCCTTAGCTCTGACACATCAAAAATACAAACATTCTAACCACATAGCAGTACCTGGAAGCTGTGAAGAAAGTCCTCCAATGCCACTGAAACCGGTTGTCTGGTTCTGGGTGGAAAGAGGGGGAAACGCTTTTGCTGGTGACTGAGGAGTACTGAATGCAGAGCCCAGGTTCGGAGGGAAGCCTTGCATGCTCTGGGTATGAGGAGCAGCTGAGCCACCTAAACTAAGAGATGCCATTCCTGCAAGCGAGTCAATCTGAATGAAGAGAGGAAGATTATACAGACAGCCGTGAACTGCAATCAAGCCTAATTTAGGCAGGTTTTATACAAAGACAGCTACATATTAAAATACTACTGAGAGAATTTTTTTGCATGGTCCCTTTAAATTGTGAAGTCTTCCAGATTACCCCAAAAGATCCATCCGTCTACAGAATGACGTATCAGTTATTTCTCTACAATCCCATAAGAATCCCATATTAATATTAAAGGTTTGACAGAAAGGCTGATTGTTCCATAGTCTCTAGTTAAGTATAACACAACAGTGAACACTGAGATAAGAAGCAGTGCTTAACTATTTTGTACCAGAGCAATTTACGCTCTCCAGTTTAAGACCTCACCATGAGATTTACGAAGGCTATTTCACCTCAAGCTTAAAGACTATTTTCAACTGTTTGAAGGATCCCACCAAGTCCAGTTTTCCTGGACATTACCTGAATGTAATCTTWAAAAAAAAAAAARRARRAAAAAAAAACATTAAKATCTGGGTGATGAGTGGGAGGGAAGGCATAGTGTCAGCTGACACAGGATTAAAAGCTCCTGACTGGGAACAGCAGAAGACTGCACTAAAAGATGACAGGACTATAGACTAACAATTGCTGCTCTACTTGCTCACATCGAATTTTTGCAGCAAGTTGCCAAGATATTTGGTATATATGATGAGCAACTTCAATAAAGTAACAAATCACTGTGAAACTGCTCTATATATTTAAGCCTACATTATCTATTGATGCTTCAGACATTAAGTGCTGAAGTGCCACTATTTCACAGGAAAATTTTTCATGATTTCTTAAAATCTGCCATTGAATGTAGYTGCTAGAAGCAAAACCTGTCTGTAATGTGTTGCTCCCAGAGGAGGAAGGGATGGTGAGTGGCAGGGAGTAACTTAAATGTACCTTGTTTTTAAAAGAGCAGTTCAGTTGAGAGCTGAAGAGCCCCAGTTATAACAAGTCCTTATGCTCTAGCACTGTTGCTTGGCCCGTGAAGCTACAAACAAGACACATCAGGTTCAAAGGCAGTGCTTAATCCTCAAAAATCTTAGTAAATTTTAGCACTTTAAAGAAACCCTCAGTTATTTTAAATAAGCCAAATCTCTATCACTCTTTAGTGCTCCCATCCTGCTATACTTCAGTTACTTCTTACAAACATTTGTAAAGTGAAAGAGAGCTCTGAACTGTAACCCTCAGGCATTATTCTGTAGTTAATAAGCAAGTTATCTAGACATGCAAGCATAAAAACTAAGGGAGCCAGATGATGTTTTACTTAGTTCTGCTGAAAGAGTTCAACTAGCACAGCAAAACTAATGCTAATCATCACCACTTTCAGAAAGTGTAGCACATTGTTTATCTACCTGCACAGGAGAGATGGCATCCAAGCTGCTAGCACTAGGTGGACGGCCTTTCGGCATGACTCCAGGTGGTGGCTGTCTAGCCTTGTTCATGACATTACTGCAGTTAGCAACCATGGTGAGGATCGTCTCCGACAGCTCCTGAGAAACGCTCCTAAAACAGAGGAGTAGGATAGTAAGAACATTCATGAAAATAATGCCCTCTCATTTGTTTCTGAAAACATTTCCTCTTCAGAAAACGAGTTTACAAACGGTTAGTTGATCAACGACCCTATGAGAACTTTTAAAAATCCATTCGCAAATGCCCACTGAGGATTATGCAASTGAAGTTCACTCCAGATTTTTATCTAGAAGCTGCGAACCAAACATAGCAGAAGACACATCTTATTTGCAAAGCCTGCATTCAACTTTTTAAATTTGTTTAAAAATTCATCTCCAAGAGTATATTCTTTCCGTCATTTTCAAGTCTTCTTCTAGCTAACATATTTCTATGCCCCCGAAATATCCTTGGATTTTTAAAAACACCAAATACTGCTTTACAGACAGCCAGATAAGCTGCGGTATATTATCTGTCAGTCAGCACTTTCTATATGGTTCTACCAGCCCTCAAAGTAGCAGATTAAGTACAACGTTCTTTCCCTGTCATTGTCCATGGTACAAGGTATAAACAGCTCAGCCTCATGAATTTAAGTACACAATAGCTTCTGCTGCAATTCTCTGTTCAAATCGGCTCCCTCTTCCCCAGCGCTCTTTCCCGTTCCTGGAATTTACGGTTCATGGTTGTTCCCACTCTGAATCTTGTCATAKGCAAGGTCTCTTTAAAGGAGAGATCCAAGACTAAAACTTGCACTCAAAACSAAAAGGATAAGAGGTAAATATCCCCACACAATGATTTCCCTAGAATTAATCTGGGTCTATAAATTGAAAGGCATGCTTCTCACACTCAAAATTTAAYGAGACAGCAGAACTATTTGAGGAAATTTTATCAGAAAGCCAACAGAAAACTCAAACCTGGGCTTAAAGTCRTTGTACTGTCAACAGGATTTCAAACCTCTTTCCAAATTATTCCAGATCAGTCCACCAGGTTACCAGGTTCCCAAACGGGAAGGAACGCTAGCATTGCTGTGACATACCCAAACAAAAACGTCCTAACACAACGCTAATATTTCCCCTTTGGGAAACACGGCCAASTTATTGTTTATAGCTTGCCTGAACTTCGGTTCTGCCATTTAGGTCGAGCCAAAGCAGCTAAGCCCTTTCTCAGTGCAACTACACCAACACATCTCCTGTTACTTTGTCAAATTGGCCCTCATATTCCTCATCTTTATGGAATCTTCACGAGTTTTTAACTGCACAGCTGTTGAGACATGGGGAGAAAAGGAAGAGAAGTCATCCTGACAACTATAGCAGGAAAGTTAATTGCAGACTAGCTGTCAGTTTTGTATTATAACATGTGGCTACATAGGAGTAGCCATTAAAAAATGGGGGGGGGGCTTTCTCTAAGAAAGTACCAGACCTGAAGACAGTTCTGAGCAAAGCATGTGGCTGCTTCAGTATCTAGAATACATATTTGCCTATGCCCTAAAACCACAGAGATCTCAAAGCTTAAGTGTACTTAGTTATCAGGTAGGAAGGAAGACACAGGTTTCTTCATGTAGGAGACACTCCCCATGGTCACGCAATACTGTAACTTGAGAATGTGACTGGGGACCCAAGACCTGAGTTCAAACTATTACTACCCACAGTGTTTTGCCCACCCTTTTCTTGATGGCAGTAAACTAGCCGTTTTCAATCCTTTAATTCTACAGTATGTTTTAGCAAAACAAATTCTAACCTGTGGTAGCTAGAGTTAACCGATAACACGGCAGTCTATAATCAAGTCTGAGAAAGGCTTACAACTCTAAGTTTGCTGCTTACGGTAGACCTGTTTGGCCAGCCATGCTTTGAAAAGAATCATTAATTTTATGCTATGCCATCTAGACAGACCAAAGGTAATGTTTTTATCATGTCAAGAGATACACTGCTGTATCAAAACACAAATATCCAATMCTTTTTAGATAGCACAATATCTCAGGTTTTTTTGAAAAGCTGCATTAGACACAAAGGGTATGAAGCAGAAAGTAGGTGGATATGTTTGCTTCAAATTACATCTTAAAGATAATGCTCACTCTTTCAATTTCTGCATTAGATGCTTTTATATATATTTTTACATAATCAAAACAACTCCAGGAAGAGGATTAGGGAAAGTAACAAAAAGAAGAACTTCCTGAAACATGAGAAAGGAAAAGAGACAGAAGACAGAGACCATAGATTCAGTCACCTCTAGAGGAACAAGAGCATCCACTTAACAGAAGCTCCAGCTGGCTGGAAAGAACAAGCTCAATATTCTTTCATCCCACCTACTTCCCCCCGCCACCCCATCATGGGCTGAGGAGAGGGGCAGGATCACCTCCCTCCACCTGCTGGCAACCCTCTTCCTAATGCACCCCAGGAGACCATTGGTCTTCCTCGCCACAAGGGCACAYTGCTGGCTCATGGTCAGCTTGTCATCCACCAGCACTCCCAGGTCCCTCTCTGCAGAGCTGCTCTCCACAAGGTCAATCCCCAGCCTGTACGGGTGCATGGAGTAATTTCTCCCTAGGTGCAGGACTCTGCACTTGCCCTTGTTCAACCTCAGGAGGTTTCTCTCCGCCCAGCTCTCCAGCCTGTCACGGTCCTTCTGAAGGGCAGCACAGCCCTCAGGTGTATCTGCCACTCCTCTCAGTTTTGTATCACCAACAAASTTGCAGAGGCTGCGCTCCAGTCTTTCATCCAGGTCACTGATGAATAAGTTTTCATTTCTTTTCTTATTTCTTTACTGCTTCTGATTTCTCTTTATTCATATAAGCCATCCCCACCTCTAGCTTTTCTATTTTCTCCCTCAGCCTCTAAGCCCTCCCCAATAAAGCATTTATCACCTTTTCTTCAGAGAGGAACCAATATGCAGACAAAGAGAAAAAGCCTTTTCATTCTCCTAAGCACAGGCAACCAGACGTTACTTCCCTTCTTGAAGCAGTAACTGAGAAGGAATGACCATCCTCTACACTGATAAACATGGGGCTATCCTGGATAACACTCCACGAAATAGGTACTACTGCTGCTTTTCAGATCAACCTGACTTCTTGAGATGGAAGATTTTTCTTAAGTAGTTTGTTAAAACCTCCGAAAGAGCAATTCACGTGCTCATTTAATAAGGCAGACTGCAGTATCTACAGTCAACCTGACTTCATTTTAAATACACAAGTAAAAGGAACAGTTCTTTTTGAAGTCTCACTGCTACGTACCACAGCTGCAGGGCTCAGCAACGATAAACAACTTGCACAAAAATAAAGATTCTCAGAAGATGCAGTGTCTTAATGGCTAAGAAAAGCATCTCCCCGGACACATAACGGAACAAGTAATAACTACAAACTAATTAAAGAAATTGCTCCTAAATCAACTACTCGTAAGGGCAGATTTCAGCTGGTGTAGTGGAGTTACTCTCTCAGCCCTATTTAATATTTATTGTGATTTTAATCTTCTAATCTTTACAATGCCTACTTCCATTTGTGACTGAAACCTAAACTAATCAAAGTGATAGCATCATGATGGAAATTAAGTATTTTCTCTTTACAGCTTAAAGAGAAAAACTAATGGAAAACGACTGCAAGTAGGTCACATTCTTGCATAAAAGAAAATACAGAGAGTTTTAAAAAACAAAAAGCTGAGAAAGTTGTGCCAGTAGAGAACTGGTGGCTTTTAGAATTAAATGAATAAACAAAACTTGTAACACATTAAGATTCAGAACACAGTGAAGTTAGATGCAAGTCAAGTCTACAGTTAACTATTAAATCTCTAAAGCCTGGATGTGGTAACATGYGAAATTAAGCTAACTTCTGAACTACCTTCTTGAAACAAGACGCACTGAGTTGAAAAGTAACAGTAATCTTCTCAGTCCAAAAGATGGACTATATAATTATGCTTCAGAAACAACGTTTCAACAGCATTTTGAACTTTAATTGCAGAGGTCCCAGTAGAAGTCAGAGAGCCTTTTCTCCTAAAATCTTCCAGGTACCTTCCACATTCCCTTCCAGTTCAAAAGCTACTCAAGACAATTCTGTGTTGATACTCATTTCCTGGCCTACATGAGACCCAGGAACCTCCTGTGTACCTTTAAGGATGTTTCTTACATTTGTCAAGATATCAAAGGATACATTTAGGGATACAACAGAGGCATCATATCAGGTAACATGCACTCTTACATGCCAGCCCCTCTCAGGGACAGAGCTTAAGGCCAAAAGCAGCTCGATCGCCAGCTTYCAGCCTCTGGCTCGTATATCACACACTGCACTAGCCTAATCCATCTTTCTGAAAGTTTACTACAGTTAACTATCATCCTGATTCAACAATACCAAGAAGTGACACCATTTGAATATTTTTCAATGTTTAGTCATTTTTACTAAACATTAACACTGTATTTCAAGACTGCTTTGTCCAACTCAAGTTTCCATCAGTCTTTCCGTGGTCTACCACTCCCTCTAGCAGAGGGAACAGCTCTCTAGGACCAACATTTTTCCCTTTCAGAAGTTAGCCAAAAAGACTGAACTACAGACGACCTTAGATATTTTTCACCCTTTGACTACCTTTTGTGACTGTCAGCATTTTTAAAAAAACAGTAACAAACAACAACAGTACTCACTCATTTCTGGTTTCAGTCACAATTAAAATAAAGTCACCAAGTTTTCCCTACACTAAAGGATTGCATTAGCCCTTTCTCCTAGGGTAATAGCCACTCAGAAGCATTTACTTACTGCACTCATTAAATCCTTTATAAAATCACTGTTTTCTGAGATGCCACCTCATTCTGCAGTTATGGCCTATACTCATTTTTGTCCAAATTACRGCCCTGTATATAGTCATTAACAAGCCAGTATCTGACGAACCAGTCGTCCCACAGTCACCAAGATCACCTCATCTGTTTCCTTATACAGAGGAGGATGCTCTTTCAAGCTCTTGTGACTAAGTCTACAATGGAAGTTTCACTGGAAAATTAAACATGCTACTGAACCCAGCCATGCAAGCTTGCATACTCTCCATGACTCCATTCTCCACATGAAATTCCAAAATAGCTGTGAACAATGCAATACAAAGCCAACAAACAAGTTTCAAGCATATTACACATTCACTGTACACAAGGTAATCCTTACCCAGCACAAGCTTGGAGACAAGCCAACATAGTTGCCAAGGTTTCTGGAGGAAGCTGAGCACTTTTGGGTTGATCTTTTTCCGGAGCCAGGCCACCCAGGATAGATGGACATCTTCTCTTTAAGAAAGTCATGCAGGCCTGGATGAAGGGCTCCTGAGGAAAAAGTGTTATCTTAATCTCCCAAACTGCATCCAAGACACTTTGTCAAACTTGGCAATTGCACGGTGGAAAGAATCACACTAAGCTATTTTAGTTCAGTGAAAATGTCGAACTATGAGACCACGGACACTTTCCACAACTTCAACACTACTTATAAAATTGTTAAAGTGACTTAAGTTAGTCACTGATAATAGAGTGCAGAAATAAAAAGAAAAATCCTGCTTTACCCCATGCTCCCGAATTTTATCTGTGAGCCATTTGTCAAGTTTGAGGTATTCCCGTCGAGAGGCAAGTGCAGCAAGGTCAATAACAAAGGCAAATGGAGTACCATTTAGCAGCATTGACAAGGCCTAAAGAAAAAAAATTAGAAGACTACTAGTGAAGACACAAGGATATCCTTTCTCCTTTTCTTTCTAATCCCCATGTACTTTTAGTACAAAGTCTTGCTATCACATGCTGCTGTGCTTTTAGTCAACAAAAAGATTGGTACTATTAGCTTCCCTTACAGCTCACTTGTAACACAAACAAGCAAGAACCATGCTTTCAAAACTAGAGYTCTATCATCTTGAAGTGACCTTGTGCTTGTGGTTTTAGGTTTCTTTACATGAAAATYTACCAGCAACTGGTCAAGAGCTACCAAGTTTCTATGGCAACAGAAGTAATCAAAATAGCCTAGCATCTCCCTGCAAACACAACCCAASCACTTCAGAGCCACATTGAACACACTTGTTCAAAGTGCTTATCTTTCAGCACAGTAACACATGTGACAAAACTGATCTGAAGCAGCAGTTGGTGCTCTTGCGCTTTGTGACACCCAATTATTTTGCATCTTTAACAGGTGATAAAGGCCTCAAAGAACTCAGCCACATTTTCCAGTCTCTTCTGTGAACTTGTAAACAATTGAAAAGCTAGCAGTATTCTTAAGTAAGCCACATTTGATTAAGCTTAGCAGTGCCACTTTACACAGCCTTCCAAGGAATGTTTTCTACATTCCCATTTCAAAGGTAATCAAAATCGTAAGTTGAAACTTTCTGGATTTACAGCATGTTCATACAGCAAGCAGTTGARTTACATTGCTTATTGAGATACTTGTCAGCTAAGCCATGGTAACCAACTAACGTAGGTACTCTACTGCAAACACCAAGTAAAAATGCCTTAGCTTCACAATTCAGCAGGCTAGAAAGCAGCTGTAGTCAGATGCCACAACTCAGCCGAAGAGCACTTACAAGCATGTGAACATACACACTCTTAAGACCAAGCACAGCAACAACTGAACTCAGACATGTTTAAACAAAGCAATCCTTGCTAAATTAGTCACACCTAAGTTAAGTTTAGCTTTGTTATAAACTGAACAAGTCTGCACAAGGCACCAGAGCTAAAAATAATGACAGTGTTTAGCAAAACTCACCTTCAAGTCTTGCGCCACATCAAGAATACGCGATAATTTTGCCTGGTCATACTGTTCCCCTCTCATGTACCATTCTGCCATTGCATGCATGATAAGCTGGCGAATTGAAGGAGATTGACCCTAAGGAGAATTCAATTAGGATTGTACTTCAGGCCTTTAGGAAAAAGATCAGCTATTTGAACATTAAGCAGGATATTTCACCTTTAAACCTTAACATGCAAACATATTTACTCTCTAGCTTCGGAATTTAGTTTTAGTCTGGCTCTTACCATGAGATAGTAAAACTATCCAAGAGCTTACAGTTAAAAGGATATAGAATGACTATGAGTGATGAATATGTACACACTYCATGTCACTGCTACCATTGTACAAGCTTAATTCCTCTCAACTGCAGAAAAAATGGCTTTTGAAATACATGAACCACCTACAAAACTTTATGCTTGCATTGCTCTTGTGAAGCACACATTACACCTTAATGTGGTTTAAAAAAAGCRACAGTTATCTCTCTCTGCTCACACRGGGGCAAATTTCAATTACAATGCAAATAAAATTGATGGCAACAAGGGTTTTGCATAAGGTTCCCTCATCTTGGGAAGGCAAACCTCCTCAAGTTATAGAGCAGCTCTATGACACACAGTATCATTCTCCAATTTTAACTGTACCCTACAGCACTGGAAAATTCTGCCACCTCAAGACCTTGTACAACAAAACACTTCACCTCAAACCCAAACACATGATCAGTCTCCTGCCAGTCTTCAGTTTAAGATTTGCATCAGGCAAAATATAAAAAGTCAGCAGCACTTCAGCTGGCAACCAGCCATGACTTCACATTAAATGTGGATCAAGACACACTGAGGTCAAGCTTCAGCATGGACCAATACATCCTTGAGGTCAGGCTTCGTATGGTCAACTCTACTGTGCTTAAGCAAGGGAGGATTTTTTCCTAATGCAAATTTCCTCCTACTCCCCACCCCAGAGGCTTCCTCTGCCATAAGTTTCTTCCTATGACTCACATTTGTTAAAGTACCAGTGGAAACAATGATGGAAGGCTATACAGTAAGAAAGGCAAGTCCCTAAAAGCCTAACTATTTATTYATTAAAGGGACAGAGTTTGTGTATGCCCTACTGTGTTTCTACATGGAAGGTCTCCTTTAAGAAAGTCTGTGGCTAGTCCTGTGTTTTCAGGTAACACTCAAAACTTTTTATGGTATAAGTAGTTTCTTTATACCTGGAATAGCCTCCCTATTAGCCTCCACTGTAGGAAGTACAATCCAGACAATTTCATTTTAAGCCTTCTCATCCCTTACTACTTAAAAGTCTCTATACTTTCAACGTATGTTTTTCATTTTTGTTCATCTTAAAAATCTATATATTCTAACTTTGGTCTTGAATATTCTTTTCCTGGAATATTTGCTCAGTGAACAGTGACTGCTTTTTGTTCTGAATAAACTTCCCCCAAAAAGAAGCAAATTACTGGAACTTGCTTCAAAGCACGGAGGGGAGGGAATAACATATTATTTTGCATAAAGCGCTGATAATTCACCTCCTGAGTTATCAACTATGCTGTTCACAGAACAACAATGCCTGTATTTGCCTAACTGTTCAATCAATTCAACAAGTTGCCAGTCACAAGAACAAACTACAGGTCCGTTCAGTGAAAACACTTACCTGTCCATGCCATGCATAGTGCAAAATGATGGCAGAGTTGGGATGGTTGCCAAGGAAAATTGGCATGAGCGTGGAGATGAGTTCATGGCGCAAGGTATGCCAGGAAGTGTTGATCTGCAATAAGGCCAATACCAACATATCTGGGCAGTGCTTGATAGGAAAACTGAAGAGCTGCTTAACCTGCTCATACTGTCCCACTTCTGCCAATCGTAACAGAGATTCGATCAAATCCAGGCTCTTCCTAACAAAAACAAAAAAAAACCCAAAAATTAAATAGTAGTTAACTTGCAGGATTCTAGATTGAAAAATTTTGTAGTGTATACTGCAAGACAATATAAACTAGCACCCACTGCAAGCAACTTACAGCCTAATAATGGAGCTYCTATCACATACAGTTATGCCTATAACAACATTCTTATTTAAGAAATGTAACTCAGATTTTACAAAACAGTATGAGATCAAGAGCTGCTTATTTTGCTTAGGGAAGAAGATTAAACACCAATGACAAAAAAAAAAATAGTTTGAGGTCGGTGACCTTGACAATTCAACTTGAAATACACCTCCAGAAAGGGAGCTCTTTCTACACCTCACAGTTCCCATCTCTGAAACTACGAGAAAATATTCTACTTGTTTTGTCTACTTCACAGACAAGCAACCTTTGCCATCTTGTCCCACTTTTCACACATGCTCTCATTCCCTGTTTTGGGCCATACTACAGGAACAGAAGCAAATCTTCACTGAAATCAGCTACATAACCTACAGACAGAAAAAAAAACAAGCAGCTTTCAACTGTCAATCCTTAGATAACGCTCAGGAACCTCACGTACTGTGTTAAAAGATGGGATGTAACGGTCAGCTCAGAAAAAGCTGTATTATTTGGCTTTGTGCAATAACTGAGTAAAGCTACAGAAATTTACTTTTTAAAACCTATAACTTATTTCATATAAATGGAGCAAGTTTCTCTAATGTTACCCTAGGAAAGACAGTTGAAATTCATATTTCATCTACCTCTCCTCTCATCTCAACCCATAGCATCTGCCAAAATATATTAGTAGGAATTCTCCAGACAACCAGAAGACTCCAATAAAAGCAACAGCTGGCAGTACATTTTCAGATATAATGGAAGTACATAGGAAGTGCTGATAACACAATTACTCTCATAACAAGAGCTTTCATCAATCAAACATGGAACAAGTACTAATGGCTGATCTACTGGAATGTACACAGTTACACTAACTCATGCTGCATGAAGATAAAATTGTATTTGACTAGAGAAGTAATCTTACTCTATATCTAGGCAAGAAAAGCAGTTGAGAGAGGAGGTTTACCATGTYGCAATTTCTCGATTGTCATCCTCTGGTGGTGCTTTCAGGATGTCTGTGGCAACAGTATGACAAGGGTAGTCAGCAAAACAGAAGATGTCAGGGTTTATGAGGGAATGCTGAATGAAGGAGAGCTGGAATAAATGATATCAAAAGTAGTTTAGGTCTTTAGAGTTCCAGGTTCTACTTCATCAACTCATGCATTTCCAAGAGGGATACAAATCAACAGATGCTGTAGAAATGAGTCAATGTGTTTTACATAAGACCAAACTTCACTAGGTAAGAATTTCTCCTCAGCAATTCTGAGGATGACAGTCACAGCTGTGCCAAGGGAACCTGTTCATACAGAGTTGTTTTGCATGCAAAGCTCTAGCCTTTTTGTGTAACCAGGTAAAAGCCTCAGAACATAGCCATTACAGAACAGTTCCAAGCCCAGCTGCAAATTAGAACACCACTAAAAATGAAGACAAATGTCATAGAAGTAGAGTAAGTGAAGATGAACTCCTCCCAAGCAATGCAGACTGTTCAAATAACAGATTGTACTTTAGTAATATACCCCGAGTCTTATGCCTTCTAGGTCAATGGTTATATCATTCTCAAATTTGCTTTGTCTAGAAATTAGATTTTTCATTACCAACTTGCATTCTCCATTTCAGAAGTTCAGTGACTTTAAGTGTCAAACAGATAAAACATAAGATGCTCGTAAGCCTACCTGGCCCTCTGCATGTTTCCAAGGTCTGTATATGGCGTTAACTGGAAAGACTTCCATGCCTAGCCCTCTCTGGATCCCAAACACTACAATCTGCAAGCCCTTGCTGTCACGAATCTGAAATCCCGGATGGTCCAATTCATAGGTTACTACTTTGAAGTCCAAACTAGGATTCTGCAAGCAGTAAAAAGATGAGAAATTAGTCAGCCTTAAGGATTAGTCTCCAGTACTTTCTAGCAAGAGCTCCACTTCATTAGTATTTTGCTCAGTGTAACATCCACCTGACTCTTTGCTGCAAGCAAAATTGTTTGCTTAAAAAAAATGATTTAGATAGTTCTGAGAACTTAAATGCAACTTAATAATGTCCAAAACCAGCCTGCGAATTTGCATTTCCTCAAACAATACAGTCAGTAGTTGTAAAACTTCTATCCTCCAAACATTTAATTAGTAAGTTTGAGAAYAACAGTTCCTTTCTTAGCATACTAGCTCATTCCATTTGTGGATGCCCTTGTGCTCTCCAGTAAGAGGCAGTAGGGCCTGACTAGCTGGCAAGCAGAACTTGTTTTCTCTACTGAAGAATTTACAATTCTTCAAYTGCAATACTTGCAAAGCACCCAGCTCATTTTCAACAACAGTATGAAACCATAAGGATGGAAGAAACTTTGGCCATTATGGAACGCAGAACCCTCCTTTCAGAGACCTGGAATTACTAACTACTCATCCTGCCAGTTTCCCAATAAGTGTGATACAACACAATGTAAATTTGAAGCATATCAGTTGGGTGAGAAAAGACTCCAGTAGGCTTAT
Organism: Rhea americana; assembly: GCF_003343005.1. Lineage (NCBI taxonomy): Eukaryota > Metazoa > Chordata > Aves > Rheiformes > Rheidae > Rhea > Rhea americana. The sequence goes on from NW_028186563.1 coordinate 54,226, forward strand.
ACAAATGGAAAGATGGACAGAGAATGAAGTGTCTGAACAACAGTAAATACTTCTCTAAACAACAGGAGGAACTGACAAGAGCACTAATCCCATTTGTGCAAGCTACAGTCAGTTATTTATGTAAGATGCATATTCTGTCATAGAATGAAAAAAACGAGAGCAAACAAGTCAGTATTCTTGAATGTAACAAAAGATACAAGCAATAGAGAGCTCTTTGTAATTGCAACAATACAACTATATTAACAACTAAAACCTACCAGTATCTATAAAGCAGAATGGGATTCAGATGGTATTACATAATAGAGAGAAAGCTAGCTATATATTCTAAGGTTAGAAAAAGTGCAATACCTGACACAAAATGGACAAAAGAAGCAGTACTTATGCTTCACTGTCTTAATTATAAGAATTGATGCTTATTAAGTGGTAGAAAACTTTTTTCTGAAATCTATCATTTACAGGTGTTTAGGATTTTTAGAAACAGAATGAAAACATTACATTTCATTTTCACCATGAATGTCTACAGACCTCTTTCCTACAAATCTACAAATCTCTTTCCATGCGCAAAAAGAAGTTCTTCAAACATAAAACACCCAGACAGCACATGCTGCAGTACGTGAGAGCAAAYAGTATGGAATAAATCTCAGTTTGTACACAAGTCAGGCATGCAAGCAGTTTTTACTTTCCACACAATTCCTCAAAATATTCAAATATTCTTGTGGGGGGGGGWTAATTTAAGAATAGCAGAGCAGTTGCATTAATAAGATTCAAAGCCATTCAGGCTGTTATGAGCCTATTAAGACTCATATTCACACTGACATACTACCTTCCTTCAAATGTTCTGCGTTAAAAAGCAAGATGTTCAAACTTACCAGTTCTTTTAGAACATCAATTAAGACCTCCACATTCCAGGTATGGGCTTGTGCTCCATCACTTTTATCTTTCCCATCACTCCAAATCCCACTGCCAGGAGCCGAAATAGACTGCAAGTTAAATACACTAGTCAGATACTAGTTAAAGATAAAACAATCTTAAAAGCCACTAGCTACACAATGTTTTGCACCAGGAAGGAAAGCACAGATTCAGACTAGTAAAGACACCAGCTGTGCACTCCTGAGAATGTCTTTCAAGAGTATTTTATAGACATTTATTGCAGAACAGTTAATGGCTAAGTACACATAWTGAATAATAAAATCAATGTTAGATTTAAGGCTAGAGTTTCCACTTCCCCATGCTCTGCTTTTTTAAATACATACAACTCCCACTCTAGTAGGCCACTCACTTGTAATGGAATACCGTCCGTCAACCCCGAATGAGTTCGAGCCATCATCCCCAAAACCCTGGCAACCTGGGCAGCTGTGACCTCCCGAACACCAAACTGCATGATTATGTTGCGACATTCTTCAACACTAAGACACAACAAAACAGATGCACCTTAGTACTAAAGCAGCTGTTACTATGACATACAACAGATGGACCAAAACATGACCTATAAATACAGTTGGGACAAGGCAAACCGCAGGGAGAAAATAATTGCACACACTATAAAATATGAGAACACACGCAACTTCATAGTTTTATTAGTCAAATGATCGAACATAAAAACTTCCTAGGACAAGCAAGAAGAAATTCAGTAGGAGGTTCATGCAATTTTTTCCATAAAGCATATACTGTTATATACTCAATTCTAAGTCAGGTCTACTTAAATCACAGTGGAAGATGTTTTACTAGCTATGTTCTGTCAAAGTAATGACATAGGGTAGGATTCGCTCCAATTTTTATTAAAGCACTTCCATGCACTGACCTCTGATACAGAGTCTCAAAGAATGAAGCTCTCTGCTAGCTGAAAGTGAAACAAAGGCCGCAGCAATGCACATTTCAGACTGACGATGTGCATTATGGAAAAGTTAAGCTGTGAAAGTATGCCTTTTAAACAGATAAGCTATAGCTTTTCTGACCAGAGGTCACTAGCAAAAGCYTTCATGGAGCCAAAACAGCAAACAGTGAGCAGATGGTTAAGTACTTACTTTAGAACTGAAGGCCCTTTTTGCAGTATTTCACTTTACATGAACATTACATAAACAGGCCAGAAAGTCTAGATTTATAAAGAATCAGTGCAGACCAAAAAATATGTTGTCTTAATAGGCATGCGTTAACTGCAGAATTCACATGCAATACCTCCAACATGCTGTTTATATTGTGTGCTTCTGTATTTTACTCCATAAACTTAAGTTAGAATAGCCTCAGTTCCAAATAATTCTCCAGAGTGATCAAAAGTCTTATCTTTTTTTAAAAAAAAAATACAGAATCATTTATTTCTCTTAGCTTGGACTTCAAGTAAACCTTCTTTTAAAAAAAGACCTTAGCAAAGGCTAAATCTATGCTCCCCTTTCAAAACTGGCCACTTGCTTGCAAGCACCTACATTATCAGTGTCAGTATTAGAATATTATCCTTCATCCTTAAAATCTGCATTCAAAAATCAAGTTGGATTTATGCAGAGACAGCAAATATACCACAGGAAATAAACTTCTAATATTTTCAAATTAGCTCTCTAATAGACACTCTGATTAGAATTTGGTTTCTCCTTCCACTTTCCTGGTCACTCTTCCTACTCACCATTTCATGTGTCTATGTAACATAGACATTTAATATAATACTTGTGCTAGGTGCTATAAGGAAATATTTTTAGTATTGCTCATATCACTCTGGGAAAGCCCACCGAATGACAATCTATTTCACAAGGCTCTAGCAGGTCAAGTTAAAAGATCTGCACGTCTAAAATAAGGGACAGCGAGCAAGAAGAATATGCAACACTGTTTTGAAGATGTGGGTGAAGAATGGCTACAAATATAGAAATAAAACAAGAGCAAGTTTAAGACAGCTGTACTTTACCAAAACAAGCCTGCCTAAGTGAGTAAAAAGAACTTCAAAAGCAGCTTTCAAGAGCTGCCTCCTTGTCAGCCGTTCAGTATCAAGAGTAGATTCTACAGATTCTACAGCTTCAAATAATCTCCATCATAGCGCCTACCACCCTGATTAAAACCCAATACTAATAGAAAGTTGCTCTTGGTCAACTCTTGTGAAGCGACATTCTACTTTCAATTCTTCTGTAACCTACTACATGTGGACATTAAGCTAACAAGAGTCTGTCATAAGAGTGAAGTATTCCCAAAGACTTGGTAAGGATGTATTTGGAATGCATGCTTATCTAGCCATTTTCTGTAAAAAAAAAAAAAATAAAATAAAGTACATAAAAGAATTTCGCCTTCAAAGAACTTCACAATGAATTTGGATGCTTTTCCTACCATGAGAGAGTCTTACACAGTTTCAACACATCTGTTGTGCACAACATCAGAAGTAAATAAAATACAAAGCAGGAATCAAAACTGATGACCTCATTATACTTAACGAAATTCCAATCTTTTTACTAAAAAGTTATTTGTCTTTACCTTTCGCCTCAAGAAATGAAGGAAATAACCACCATCTAAGACGCTTGATTCCCTTATAATAAATTAAGCAAAAGTTCTCCTACAAACCTTGTACAGAAGCCATAGCCAACTTCTTGCATGAAGTCTGCCAGAGAACTCTCCATCATGGTTTTGGCTATCCCTCCAGAATCAGGCAGGATCCTGTCCATTAGAATGTCCCGTTTTTCAGGGTATAGAAGTGGTGCAAGCACCACAGGGCAACGCTCCTGGGGAAAATCTAAAGATGAAAGTTAAAAAAATAAACAAACAAATAATGTTAACCCCGCCCCCAAAAAAAAATCAAAAGCATCACTGACACCCAAGTGACTATTAGAAATAACTTGAGCAGTGCACTGGAGTTTCCCTGCTGCAGCTGCAGATATCAATAGGGAGATCATACACCATTACTCTACCCCATCTCCCAGGTTCTCTACTGCCAGCTACATATTCTTAAGGAACAAGAATATAAAACAGATTTGGCTTATACAGGTCCACTGCAGCTGCTCAAAAARCTAGCAGCTGTGGTGGAGGTATGTTCAGACAGTCACTAAGAGCATCAWCCAAAGAAAGCGCAGAGCAGGAAAGAATACAGCAAGTACAGCAAGCCTCTCCTTCAAATCATTAAGTATTAGAAAACAACCTGTTACTAAGCCTACAGCTTGAAGTCTAGCAATCTAAACCAGAGATTTCAGGATAGAAAGAAAAACAGAATGGTCCCCTCTTCCTTTGAGGGAACCAAAGTTTAAGGCAATAAGAAAAAACAGATGTTCAGCTGAGAGTTTTGCTCACAGTAGAAAACAGTAAAGACGCATGGTGAGCAGGCCACATTATCTTGCAGATAAAGCATAATGCCTCCATGCCCTTATGGGGCCATTCACAGAAAAGTACCCAACTTTCTAAAGTAAGGCAAGGGGAAGAAAGGAATTAGAGAAGCTAAAACATGAATCATCTTAGATCACACTACTCTAATGAAGATACATATATTGACAATAAGTAGCTTTTTGCTTCTGTATATAGGGTGTATCCCTCTAGGTCTCTGTAGGGCCAAGAAGTGGATTAAGTTAAATTCACTTAACTGCTTGAGTCCAAATCCTCCTTACTCTGAAAAGTTCACACATAACAAGCGCTTTGAAAAGGAGAAGACTTTTCTATAGTTCATAGACTATAGAAAATTTCACCTGCCATCACACAAGGACAGGRGTAGCCTTCAAAAAACAAACCAGCTGTATTCAGAGCCACTTCCCATGCCGTACTAGCATTTATCCTAGTTTTGCATCCAATATACATAGCTCTATGATTACCATTTCTAGGAGGTGGGATTTTAATCTAGCATGTTTCTTACATGATAGAGACTTCATGTTTTAAAATCCTCAAATACCATTCTGCATGAGCAACCAAACACAGACTAGAATATTGCCCACTTAATAAATACTCATTAAAAAAGTATGCTAATAAAAAATCCAAACCTTGAAGCTGTCTCATGTCACTGCTCATCAAAAGAAAAACACTACATTACAGCCAGATGYCAGAAAAGTGGCCTTTTCCTCATTCAGTTTAGATCCGTGAAAGTTGCTTGAACACATCTTGACAAGAGTTCTACCTCTCCAGCATCTATTCCATTTCAGCGGTGTGCACAGTAAGTTACAAAAACCCATTTCAAAGTTTGCATTCAGCCAGGCTTCCTAACACCACACTTACCTCTACGTAATGTTTTGAGGAAAGCGTCAATCTGTTCCTGTCCTACCCCAAAGGCTCCCTTCTGCCCAAAAAGGAGATGGGAGAGGAGAAGGTGCAGGACCTCTATTGCAATATCTTGGAAGCCACCTTCTTGATTTCCACTGACGTCCGCGTCAATGTAGGAGCGCAAAAGATCCGGGAGTTTCTGTTTGATAAACTGGGCAGCTTTTGAACACAAAAGAGTCCAGAGTCAAAAATCTAAAATTCCTTTAGTATGAAGACTCATTTTGGTTATGCATCATTTTCTTGCTCTTGTTTATCACAAGTCCTAACAGTTCAGTTTTAAACAGAAGTCTCATAAGCCATACCTCAGAGTTCAATTGTCACTAAGCAACTCAAAGGTAAAATATCACGCCTTTCAATTTCACTCAATATCTAGCAAGTCAGTCACAGAAGAGACCTCCTATTTCATACCAGGAAATATGACCATACTCCCTAATGCCCCTCTCATAATGGTGTTAGACTTCAGTGGATCCACTGATTCCAACTGCAGCAGCCTCCTCAGGTCATACAGGCACATGCCCATCCATCTTGCTACCCACTGCCATAAAAAGTGTCCCTGCTGCAGTATTTTAAAAACTTCACTTACCAAAACCTCGTAGATCTGAGCTGAAAGAGTTCAGTAAAGCAAGACCAAAAATCACCTATAAACAATAAAAAACAGACATCACAATAAGAGCAAACCATCCTTTCAAACACAAGTCGGTCATAAAGACACTTCAAATTTTGGAAATAAATGTTTACCTACCTCTTGAACTTTACTTAATTTGATGACTTTACTCAATTGGGCAAATAAATGGGGTGAAGGCTTTAGACTCTGAAACAGGTAAGAAGAGTTAAATCAATCTAAACACATAAGCAACTCCATTTGTAATGTGCCAGGTAATCTGCAAGCACAGAATTTCAGTAACTATTTCCTGTACCTCAGTATAAAGCCTTTTTGGTAAATAAACATCTCCAGAGCTATTTTTGGATCCATCTACACTAAAAGTTTCTTCCCACATATCCCACTCTTCAGTTAGCTTTAGTATTAAACCCCCATGATAGCTTTCACATCAAAAACACAGGAGCACCAGTGGTTTACCTTAGTTCTGGCCATCACAAACAAGCCATCAGCTTATACTAACATTGCGATAAGCTTCAAGATTAAATTTTAGTGATTTCGAGTTTGAACAACTTGTTTAATCTAGCAAAACAAAACTTCTGGGCAAGCTTAATTTTTGAAGACAATGGTATAAAATCTTAGCCATAAGAGCCTTGAGAAACTGTGAAGGAGAAGTGGTTGGTTTCTGACAGACCAGCTCATTACAGTTTCTGATACAAGATCACTTTTAAGACACGAACAAACCTTCTGATAGTGCAACGGATTGTCAATGGCGTAGGACAGCGTCGAGATAAAGTTTGGTTTTGTAATCAATGACGCACACTCCTGGATCAGAAATTGAGTCTGAAAAGAACAAGACAAATTTAACAACCCTGTTGTTTTGTCACAGGACAATAAACCGAAACTTTTCACTACACGCAGTGGCACCAAATAAAGCTTATAAGGTATTTATGTCTTCTTAATGTCTGAATTCTGGTTAGCATTTTCTGATTGAAAAAGTGACCAAACATTTTCCATCAAAAGGCAAAGAAAACTGGACTTGCAAGTATACTGTTTCATTTGCTATATATACCTGCACCCAGTGCTCTGAGACAATCCAGCAACGGTTTTATTTACTAAGAGCTTAAAACAACTCTGTGGAAAAACTGCTTAAGGATGGAAAAACACTCCTGAGAACAGACATACCCAACACCAGAAGTGCCAGTTAGTGGATCTGGACAAAGTTTAAAAAAAAAAAAAAAAAAAAAAAACACACACACACACACAAAGGAAGGCTTTCAAAGTTAGAGTACTCCATGTGGTGAACGGAGTCATTGTACTTAAGCTTTCTGTTTTTTTGGGTCAAGGTGCTTAAAACGTCAGAGATCGACAGTTCTGTCTTCTGACTAGAAGTYTGGAAAAGTGCTTGTAATTCAAAGGCTAAATACCATAACAGAAGTTTGAYTGAAGCTGCTATCTCTAATCTGTCTTTGTGCTTAAAATGGATCATATCCTATTGCAGATTTCTAGCAACCAAAAGCAACAAGTAGATGCCTCAGTGCAAATTTTACCTGATGGAAATCTTTGCCACTGCTTTTACCATCGCCACTGAAATCCACGTGCGAGAATAGACAGCGTAGTAAATGCCTGTCTGCCTCGGGACCGTGCCGATTCACAATCTGAAAAAAACAAATCAAAAAAACCAACTTGGTAACAGTCATTACAGAGCATAATCTGGGGCCAGTACAGGCAAAACTGTAGTGATGTCACTGCTAAGTAAATTACTGTTCAACAAAACAGCTGAGTGATTCCTTTCTAATCAGTAACCTATAAAGTAAGTTATTAACCCTATTCACAAATGCAAGCATCAAAAAAGAGATGAGAAAAGAATATATGTATACGCCATGCATTTTATACATAGTGGTCTTAAAGAAAAGTGGTTTTCAAGTCACCTTGAGGATTTCCAGCTTCTCTGCCACTGAAGCAGGCCAGAATCCATATGGTACCATGGCCTCACTCCTGCCATTTTATTCAGAGCTCTTGTGCCTAAGTCTGGAAGCCTTGGGATGATGGTGTTCCTGTGCTATGCCTATGTGGCATGAATTTATTGCCGAGAGACAGGCCACTGTACAACATCATCACTGAGCTGGCAGACAACTTGCATCTTGCTTCTTGGTCATGACTGACTTTGCCATCATCATTCCAGAGTCTTTTAAGACATAAAGGGAACACTACACAGTAAGTGTTTTCTGCCATCTAAAGAAAAAAAGTTCAGCTCAAACTTGCTTTTTAGCAAGCTTTAAAATTGAGTATCATATGCTGGAAAACTGAAGCTGAGATGTCTTTACTAAGTCTTTCCTGTGTCATCACTGCTCACTGAACTGAATGTCAYACCCCAGTCATGAATAGGTGATCTGCATTTGTTACTTTCCAAAAGCTATCTCACTCATTGCTAGAGCTTAATAACACTATATTCACATCTCCTATTATTTGCCTTTAAAATTTAACTCTTGGCTATGGACCAGCTCAGCAACTTGCTGTTTGAAGTACCTTTCAGGTTGCTTCTGTACTGTGTTGGGGGGTTTGTTTGTTTGCTCCCCCTCCTCCTCTCTCACAATCTCATCTATCTGATTATCATTACTTGTTTTAATAAAATCCTTGATTGTAGAAGCTTGAAGTCACTATCATCAGTAACTTGCATTATTTGTTCAAATAGTAACAGCTAACATCAAATGCAACCTTCACCTCCTGGTAACATTTTTACCACTGCTTCCCCCTTTCTAACAACTGACACAACAAGCAAGCGCACACCCGTATGCACCAATCTGCGCCCTGATTYTCTGTCAAGTTCATTGCTTTATCCTGCCATAAATATCCTTGTTTCCCTGTAGTTTTTGTGCAAAGTCAAMGAGTATTGCTTTAGGCTGCATCCTCATCAGCTTCTGCTATTTCTCCAATTGCTCTCATTTCAATTCTTCTATTGTTATCTGACACTACGCTTTCCTCACCCTTCTCCATTTGCTTACTCTAGCAGCTGCCAAGTTTTGCTCCTCCAGAAAGAAGTAACCCTGTTTGGGGATAGCTCTCCATCTTGACCAGAGGCTAGAACATAYGTTCTCATGATAATATCAGCCCAGAGTAAATAACCCACTTCAGTCATGTTGACAGTGCTGCATAAGGCTACCATCTCCCATGACAAGGCAACAAGGAGCTCAGATTGCACAGAAGGCAGCAGAACTGAACTGACAACAAGTTATACTAGCTAGTTCAGGCTTCAGAAGACAGGCAAGTCCTTCAGGCAACCCCAATTAAACACTTAAATTTAGACACTGTAACAATAGTGGCGTGAAGCAAGGTCTATCTCCTAGCTGTTCAGTGAGCTATTTGGTGTCACTAACAAAGAMAAATTCATAGAAGCAGGTGGATGCAGAAGAAAACTTCGTATTAAATTTATCAGTGCAGCTTCTCTGCATCAGAATTAGATTGCTTCTTTGCTTAGAAGTAGCTTCAGAAGGTTAATAGTTTGGGAATGTAACACACAGGAGGAGAGAAATAAAAAAAGCAGAGGCAGAAAGTGCAGTGGAGCATCTTTCAGCTCTAGCTATGCTCATGTAAAAGTTTTTCCAGGAAACAGAATGAAAGTCATTAGTTTTCCTGCAGGAAGAACTGGGAAAAGAAAACCTTTCTATTGGTCAGTCTTCCCATCTATCACACAGCCTGTCTGATCATAAAGTGAATGATCTGTAAAGAGTAACTGTTTTACAAGAAATGCCTGACTAGCACAGCTTGTTTACTGCTAAGCTCTACAGGTTACAGCAGAGCTCTTGTCTCATGAGAGCAATTCAACAGTAGTAGCACATTACATAAATAAAGCAGAAACCCCCCAGGATTTTCAGGAAAAGGGCTAAGCACTGGCTACACCACATCAAGAACAGAGTTTGGCAAAGCCAAGCTATTAGAATACATTTACTCCCTAGCTACTTACTTTTCTGCTGTTTCAATCGTTTTATACTAGATGCATGTTCTAAGCATCAGCTTTGGGACAAAAAAAGAGTCTATTAAAAATAGAGGATCACCAACTGAATAGTTTTGAAATGCCAGTATTCAGCTCTTGCAAGAGAACTGCACGCCTTTTGGCATCTGCTAAGCTGAGTTTAGTTTTATTCTATAGTTAGAAGAACTGCCAGTTCATCTTTTCATAAAAAGAATAAAGCTTGAGCAAAAACATAACTAAGCCTGTTAAGACTCAGATTTGCAYGTTCTGACAGCCTTTAGATTCTCTTCCAAAGTTACTGGATTCTTTGTTATACCATTAAGAATGAACTTTGAACCACATGAATTTGAATTTACCATACAGAGGTAAATTGAATTCTGTTCATGCAAATGTAGGGTTAGGTTAAAAATTGCTCTGCTCCTCTACATTCAGAAAGCTTTGCTTTCCTAGAAGGATCTGTCTGCAAAGCCCTTCCATCCTCTGCAGCCAAGATCTCCTTACCACTAATTCAGGAAAGAGAGGGAGACAATAAAAACCTTTGCAGAGCAACCCATTCKTTAAAATTCAGCTGACAAATGCTTAAAACTTCCAAAATTTTAAAGCAGTCTTAAAGTATCTATCCGTCCAGAAGTTAGTTAAGTTTTGTCAGCATTATGCTTGTGAATGCACGTGTCATTTCAGTCAGAAATGCAAAAGGCAGGAAAGTCCAGAGCTTTAAGATCAGAAACTATTTTCACTAATCTCTTATGGAAGAACTGCTCCAGGTCTGTTTTCCCCTACTGACTCTATATGCTTAGATGTAATCTCTTTAAAATGGGTGTTTTATGCCAAAAATTACACTAAGCAGCATACTGTGAGTTAAAGGCAGTTAAAACATACAGGTATAATCTCAATTATCTAATGAAAACTTGTAGTAGCAACTGCACAAGTGATACTAGCTAATTTAAAAATCAAAGGAACATGGGAGATCCTGGGAATTTAGTCTTGAAATCCCAGAAGATCCATGTTACAAGGAAATATACACAAACCAGCCATCTCCACAGATCAGTCTGTAGTCTCTCAACTTAGCAAGTCTAAGAGGTCTCCAGTTAAGTCCAATCTGTCTCCATTTTAAAAGATGTGTGTGCCAACTTCTCTTGAACCAAAGAAATATTTATTATCCTTTACCCAAGTTTCTTTTAAAAAATTTGCAAGTAATAATCCAATCACACTTTGATGCAAAAGTAATATATTGAAAATAGTATTGATTTAAAGGACAGCAACGAACGCACTTCCAAAAAAAAATAGTTATCAGAATTTGACACTCCTTAGGCCCTTTGTCCTCCTACTCTGATTCAAGTCACTGCAGGACTGCACTACTGCATAAAAAAAAAATAATTAAAGGACTGGGGGGAGGGAAGGGGAGGAAGTTCAGCTGCCTCTGAGGACTGAACAGAACTAGTTTCTAARACTTGCTCTGTAACATTCACTTCCTCCTAAGAACTCCTCTGTGGACAACTCTTTTTAGACCATCCCTCTGGTCAGAGTTATTTTGCAAAAGGGAGATCAAACAAGAACTCAGCTCAAATCTTAGATGATTTTGCTTTGGATTTGGATTTACAATTATTCTGCCTGCCTCCTGATAAGCAGGACCGAGGAACTTCACTTTGTTAGCTCATCAGATAGCCACTCTTCATCAAAAGAGATACAAGGCAAAAAGTTTCTATTCAAGATAAATGAAAGCATTCAGATGTAACCAGAATTTCTAGAACTAATTCACTATCTTACTGTACTCATGTTTTCAATGCATCAGCTCTCACCAACATATACATATTGTTTCTTCCCTCTCCCACCCCACGATGTTCTTGTAGAACTTTATTGAAGTTTCAGGATTTGACCTGAAGGAAAGCTTCGCACGCTACAATCCAAGAGCAGCACCTAATTCTAATATGGCACTACAGAGATGTTAGTGGTCTCAGCTCTGACGGAAAAGCTGCCTTATTCCACAGCCAGACTGATGAAACCAACTGAGCTATGATTCTGCAGTACTGAAAACAGCACATAGCAACATGCATGAAAATGCTGTAGAACAAAATTCAAATGCAGAGACAAACTCCATTGATACTCCCATTTTTTCTTTCCAAGATTTCCTTTGTAGTATTATTGGTTTACTCACATGTTGTATTTCCTGCTGGCTGGCTCGGTAGTTTTTCTTGGTTAAATTGTCCACCAGGTAGCTGATTTGAGACAAGGCCAGCGAGAGCGAGTCAAGATTCATTGCTGGTTGGGGCGGAAGCAGGCGGCCGAGCCCGGCGCAAAATCACCATTATTCCCCTTTAGTCACCTCAGAGACAGGTTAATTTTTTTTCCCCCAATTAGCCTGTATCTGTTTCTGTGCTACTTTCTTCAGCTCTTCTTTCTCAGTTGTCTTACTCCGTTCTGAAACATGGCACCTGAAAGACAATATTGCATTCAATTTAGCTTCTGTAGCAACTTCACAGCTATGTTCCAAGCATTGCTGAAAGGCTGTTATCTTGCTACTGAACACTATTCTAAATTTAAAATAAGTTTCTACACAGTTTTTTGTAAGTCTTATATGATGTTGAAGCAGTTAATAGTTTCTCTGTATTTTCTAATTCCACTAGAACACTACAGGGTAAAAAGTTAAATCCTAGAGAAACTGATATTATGCCTGGGAGTTTTTCATTTTTTGTTTGCAAAACAAATTGCAGAAGAAGAGAGAAATTGATAAAGGCATTTTTGACAGCAATGTCAAATGGTTCACATAAGTTAAGCTATGTCCACTAGGAAAAAGAAGCACAATCAAGTTTTCACAGCACAAGCTTAGCTGTTTTCACATTACCCAACTGCACTTATTCGTTTCTGCATTTTGCCAGATTAGAAGAGCTAGCAAACAGCCCTATTAAAGAATGACTATTCTTTCAGTAGTGTGAGAAAGGAGAAAATGAGATGCATAATAAATTAGATACCACAGAGCAACAATCAGAGGTCAGAATCGTTGAAAGCATCAATCACAAGTTTATACAAAGAACATCCCATTTAACCATCTCTGCAATATTTTGTCTCACTACGATCAAAGTAGTACTGCATTCATCTATACACACCAAAACAAGCACTTGTGAATGAGTAACACAAAGCATTGCWACAAGCTAACCCTAACATTTGGCTTATACCAAAGCAGCTTTCTAGTGTGCTGAACAGCACAGCTTGCCAGCTTGATAAATTTCTATGACAACACCAAACTTAGCACTCAAATTACAGATTACCAATGCAATAAAATTACATCCCAAAACAAGAACTGCATAATCAATAGTCAGAACAGTAGCTTCAACAGAAACTGTATCCTGAGAACCTATTGAGCAGAATCAGGCTGAAGACTCACTATATTAAAGCTCTACATGATCAAAACACAAAGGTCACTGGCTTCTTGCCAAAACACTGAAGCTGCCCTTCTTAGAATAAAAATTACTTCTTCACCACTTTGGCAGCATGGCCAAGAATAGTAGTACACATTTCCAAAGCCTCTGCCTCATCATAGAGATGGATTACGTCAACAACGTGTTAACTGAACAGTCATAATGCTTGTGGCAACACAGTTTAGAAAGCAAACCCTGTAGCAACCTCACTCTCTGTTTGACAACTTTCCACAAGAGTTAGAACAGGCAATAGTACCTATGTCAGTTGAAAAGGCTGTGCTGCTTATCAGAAGTTTAACTCTCCCTCTTCCCTTTTATGAAAAGGTATTTACTCCCTTACACTTAGAATCACAACTTATATAGCATTGCCTACGCTTTTAACCATTTTTTCTACMGTAGACCAAAGAAATCACACAGGTAGCAATTTTTCAGAGGTAGAGGCAGCAAGATGCTTCTTGGAAGGGTACCAAGTATATACACAACATTTTGGTGGAAATCTTAAGTTCTCCTCTTTTTCTTCTCCCAGCCACAAACAACAACATTACAAGTGCCAAATAATATTCATATGGATGAATATGATTTCTGTTCTGTTCTTTGGTAAAAATGTGCATCAACTATTCGTACATTCTCTGAAACTATGCAAGATCCCACTTTGACAAAAAACCTAGATCTTATTAAAAAAAAGAAACTCGAGAAATCTGTAATACCGAAAGAGTCCTTTAAGGCTTCAAAGACAAGGCAGTTGTATTATGAAACAATTTCTGAAGATGTATAAAACTCCTGCAGCAAGAATTACAGAAAACTTTCAATTTTTTTTTTGTACATCTGACAGACTGCAATTCATTACTAGTATTTAAAGACTTAAAACTCTATGAACTATGAAAGTGTTTTACAAAGGAGGGTAGCCACACAAGTTATCAGAAATTCTCAGCAGCACACACCTGATTACTTTCTAAATGATAGATTGCCCTTTTAGAATCATCCAGAAGGTATCCCTGGGCATGGCAAGAATATGCTTTTCAACAGTTCTTACTGGGCCAATATAAAGATTTTGAAAAACGTCTGTTAAACATCAACCCGACGGACAGCCATTCTACAATACTTACACCTGCAAAAGCCACAAAGTACTTTAAGCAGCTGGCAAGACTAAAGCAATTCATTCCCCATTAGAGCACTAGATTTCAGCAACCAGCCTGGCACAAGATTCAGKAACAGGACCAAACCAATATTCTGATTCAGTCACTTTTAACGCAAAACTCAAGTTTCAGAGTTTGCCTTTCTGGCCAGTGGGAAGAAAAAAAAAAAACACTCGTATTTCTCCAGCCGTTGTTGCTCAGACTGATATAAACAGTGAAGCAATCACACTTACTCCACCCCCAAAATCAAGCTTTTAGACACTGGAACTATGAGTTAGGTACAGGCTTACTGCCAGAACACTGTGTCTGATGTGAATATGATCCTCACCGCTACTACACAATACCCTGTGGACAACATCGACACTGACCATCCCTTAATTAGCATCACTATTTTCTCCCAAGAAAAGCATTTCAACATAATTTAGTTGCACAGAACAACAGCAAGCATTCCCACTTGCTAACTGTGAAATCTGGCAGTGCCACACAGGAATCCAAGTTAAACTCAAAATGGGATTTTCTTTTTCAAGGAAGCAGAACTAGAGCGCCTGAGCAGACACTGTGACTCAAGGACAAAACACAATAGTCCAAGGAAGTAGCTTCCTATTTATGTTCTAAATATACTGTCTACATGGTATGTACCCTGCTCCAAATTCCTGTAAGGAATTTGACAGCCCTCACAAGCACCAAACWAGCAACATTTCAAGGTATCGAACAGTGCAACCTGACTTACAATAGGATATAAACTTACAGTAATTAAGGAAGCACTACCAGAAAAAGTGGAAGTGGACAGGTATCTCTCTGGTCATTCAATGCAAAGTTAAACTTCAACTTCTATGGTACCAATTAAGAAAGTTATGAATGTTATGCAAAGCAGACTATATTTTTAGACACATATAGTCCTAGTGGGAATGAAACTTGCTATACTGGCTTCAAGAATTCAAGAGGCTCTCAAGTCCATGTGGCATRCTTGCCATCTTTACAAGTTCAGAAAATTCAAGCCTCAGAATTTTTTTTWAAAAAAAATCTAAGTTTATTTATAAAAGTAGTTACTTTCAACTACAGTTCCTATGATACAGCAATACATTAAGCTATTGGCCAAAAGAGTCAGGATCTCTTGAAAGGTTAACCACTGTCTATTACACAATACACTTGATTTTAAAGAGGTAAAAAATATTTACTGAAATCTGCAGTATTATCTAGTCTGAACACTTTCTAAGGAAGTCAACAGGCCATCCACAGAACATTTGGCAGAGTAGAAGTTTCAGCAGATTCTCTAACGCTGTGGAGTTCTGTTGTGCTGTGAAAATATAAATACAACACAACTGTAGGCAAGAATCCAAAAGCACAAAATGGCCAGGGTAGATAKGTAACCAGTAGTCAGGTTTGGCAAAAAAACATTTTAGTATTAATTTTGCACAAAACTGCAGGCCCATCAAGTTAACACTCCATGATGCTTGGTAGCATACCACATTCTCTACCAATCCCAAGCTGATCCCTCAGAGCTACTAAGTTTTACTACACAGAGAATAACATGTACAAATCTGAAGTCCTCTACACATATTCAGAASCAGACTTACCAACAAAATCATTTAAAATTTTCTTTTAAATCAGCCTTTGGTTTGTTAATATTTTGCAAAGCTAAGTAACTACTCCCACTGGGTTTCAAGAGCTGTACAGATTTAAGGCCATGTGTATTCCATGTGGAGGGTAAAATCGCTTAAGTAACAGGAACAGCAACAGGCTTGCTGGCAAGGTTCTAAATTCCTGTCAAAAAACATCTTCTAAAATACACTAAGAGCAACATCACTAAACCTGCTCTTCAGAATAAGTCTCTTACTCATTTCTTCAAATCCACGCACAAATAGAACATACAAAAGAGTCACACACCTCTCARAAGACCTAAGTTACAAGTGCTCTACAAGTGCTCAAAAGGGCTGAGGGGGGGGGGGTTTTAGATCATACCACAGTTAAGCTGGATTAGAGGTAGTCATTCTGAAAACTACAAAAAGGAAAACCTTATAGCACTGGTCACACTAATAGCTGAATTTCACCAGTTCAAATTACATATTTACACATAGAACAACTACTTGAATATTCTGTTTACTGTGTAACTGCACACAGTTCCAGTCAACTGAAAGTCACTGATGCTGACTAAATATGGTAACTTTAATTTACAGGTAATAGTTGAACTAAGCACACATGCTTATGGTACTGAGTCAAGGCCAGTCAAGTTTCAGGTTCAGGACCTACCTCGAACACATCAGGTATGCATCATGACATGGCAACTTTAGGTATTTTCATATCTCAACAAGGAGAATTTACAATAAGAAGAAATCCGAGAAACTTTCACATCCTATTTTCCTTTCAGTTAGACACTGCAGCACAAAGTTTGYATTTTAGGTAAATTAAGGATCCATTCTTAAAGGCAGTAGACTTTTTTTCCCCTATCCAAAAAAGTGTTTTAGTATAGCTAAATATCATAAAAAGCAGCAAAGGAAAACTGCTGTATTCATAATAGTAGCCAGAGTTAAAACAAAACAGAGCTGGCTAGAATGCRGTGCCCTCAAATATGACTCTCAGTGGTATAATTCCTCCAGTATTTACTGATGACCAATCACAGGGTCACAAAGCTTCACTATCCACTTTTGCTCATTAATAGCTGCATAGTCTCTGTTCCACTTTATTCAGTATTGTCTTGAATATYAAGAATAGTCATTTCAGCCTCAATTATTAAAAAAGTATTAAGTATTAAATTAATTATGAAAAGTATTAAATATCTAGGATCACTAAGCTAGAAGAATGGAAAGGATTAGGTTCTTCTCCAAAGACAGAAGATAGGGAGATATCAAGCTTACTAAGAGTTTGGTTCAGGGATACCAGGACAGTAGGATCAGTAGTTAAGAGTATACTTATGAGGACTCAAGAACTAACAAAGTAACTATTCCAGAAGGGAATATACCTACACATAGGAAACATACCTATGTATTACTAACTAACTTTMTTTGTTTCCTGTTTACAAAACAGTTACCTCATCTGGATTAGTCCTGCCTGCAGTTTTTGGTCAACAGCAATGTAGTTACCTTAGAAACAGGAAGCATTTATGCTACTTGCATCAAGCACGATTTGTCAGATGTCATACCTGTTTTGTTACCTGCTTAAAAAAAAAAAAAAAAAGCCAAGCAGCACAGGAAGCAGATGCTGTACTTCCTTCTGAAAAGTCAGAYTCAGAAAAAGGCAGTGCCTAAACCTGTGACACAGCAAGTGACTAAGTGTCCCTGTTTGTGTTATTTATATTTATACACAAAAACTTGTTATCTCATTTCTCTTGTAAATATAATCCAAACAAAATAGTTTGTAGTCTGTTGAAGCTAAATCAAGACTGACCTCTAACCTTAACTTATACAAAAAATACAATACTATTCAGAGTAAGAGAACTATTGCAAAGTATCTATTTCTAACAAAACAGTATGTGTCAGAACAGCCAACTGTTGATATTCCTAGTTTCAAAATAGAAAAGTCTGTGCTACTGCACAGGGTATCYTTGACTAAATATCAGCATTAAGATGCATTTCTTCTATGTAGTCTGCAGCAAGGTTATGCCAACAGATTGTACTAATACATTCCACTGGTTACACATTACTTTTTTTCACTGGGCAAGTTACAACACCGATCTTCTAAAGAGGTCACAGAATCAAACTCATGCGCAGGCCCAGCACCTGCTTCTTTTCAAGTTTCTCAAAGCTCCACCTTTCACGATCAACTCTACAAAAGTGGAAAGTGGAGAGAAACGAAGGCAAAATGAGATGCTGAAGACTTCAGTTTCATCTTGAAGCGATCAAAACACAGTCTGTTCCTGGAGCTTTTCTTCCTGTGCCGAGAACCRCAGGCAGCAACCCGCAGACCTGAAAACACGCGTGGCTCCCACACAAGTTATCACCACCACACACAGCCCGGACCGGCGCCGAGGCAAAACCCTGCAAAGTTTGTTCGGCTTCTCCTTCCTTCAGTGGGACAGAGAAACGGCAAGGGGCAGCGGCGGGGAGGCGAGGGCCGGGGCGGGCGTGGAGCGGGACAGGCCAGGCCGCGGGCACCTCGCCGGCAGCCCCACACGCACCCCGGAAACGGCGGGCCCCGCGGGCTCCCCCTGCCGGCCGCGCCGCCTCCCGCCCTGCTCCCGCCGCGCCCGGGGCCTAGTCCCGCCGCGGCCTACACTGCCGCCCGCCAGCCGCCCGCCCGCCAGCCAACCCGCCCCCCGCCGCTGCTGCSGCCCCGGAGACTCCGGTGCTCCGACCACCACCAACCACCCCAGCCTCGCCCGCCGCCCACTGGGGGCTGCGGGGGCGCCGGCCGAAGCGGGGCCCGCCGCGGCGGGCGGCTCTCACCTCAGGCGGTGGGTCGGGACTGGAACAGGGCGCCGGGCTAGGGCCGCTCGCGCTTTTATCCTCTCGCCTCCGCTGGTTTCGCTACAAAATGGCGGACGGGGTCGCGCGCTCACGTCGCGGCCTTTCCCCTCCCCCGTCCCCTCGCGGCACGCCAGCGGGAGGGAGGAGGGGCGCAGGGGGAGGGGCAACGGCCCARCCTCCCGCCCCGTGGCCAGGAGCTTGTCCAATCAGGGCGAGACGCCGCTCTCGGTCTGCCCAATCAGCGTGGCGCGACCTCTCGGGGACGTTCACTCGTCTTCCCCACTCCCCGCCCCGGCCGTCCGCGCGGAGTAAGRCCAAGCGCTGATTGGCCGAAAGGAGCTGGAGTCCTTCCTACGGCTTTGGCCAATCAGAGCCGGAAGGCATCTCGGCCGAAGCATGCGCATAAGCTACCAATCAGCGCTCGCGGGCGAGGCGAGGGCTCGCGAGGCCGGCCAATGAGCGCAGGGCGTTCCGCTGGGGGGTGGGGCAGGAAGGGGAAGTGGAGGGGGCGCGCCAAAGGGCGCGCGGAGTCACGGGGGGGGTGGGGGAAGCACCGCCTCCGCCCGCCCGCTCCCCGCACTGGTGTAGGCGACCCCGGAAGGGCCTATCCGYCTGCGCGGGGGGCGCCTGGGGACCGTGTGGGCCCCCCCGCCACACACCGTGTAGTGGTACAGCTYCCGGCGCTGCCGCTGCCCCCACAGTGCGATGGTATGGGCCCACACACTGCATGCGCCCTCCTCCCGCCCCAGTGTAATTGTACAGTGACGAACACCGAAGCACACCCCTGCAGTGTGATGGTACGGCCCCCCCACACACACTGCACCCCCCCGTAGTGTGATGGTACGGCCCCCCCACACTGCACTCCAGCTTGCAGTGTGATGGTACAGCCCCCCACACTGCACCCCCCCGTAGTGTGGTGGTACAGCCCCCTCACACTGCACCCCCTCCCCGCAGTGTGGTGGCGCGGTCCCCCACACTGCACTCCAGCTTGCAGTGTGATGGTATGCCCCCCCAACACTGCATTCCCCCCCGTAGTATGGTGGCATAGTCCCCCACACTGCATCCCCCCCTCTGCAGTGTGGTGGCACAGCCCCCTCACACTGCATTTCCCCACATACAGTCTGGTGGTACAGCCCCTCACACTGCATCCCCCCCCGCAGTTTGGTGGTGCGACCCCCA
>NW_028186563.1:74544-88181 GCF_003343005.1 Rhea americana
GGCCCCCCACACTGCATTTCCCCCCACACAGTCTGGTGGCACTGCATCCCCCCCTCTGCAGTGTGGTGGCACGGGCCCCCGCACACTGCATTTCCCCCCACACAGTCTGGTAGCACTGCATCCCCCCTTCTGCAGTGTGGTGGCACAGGCCCCCCACACTGCAGCACCCACCGTGGCAGGCAGTGGAACAGCCCCGAGCACTGCAAACATCTCCCCCACGGGGCGGTGGTACGGCCCCCTGCACTGCATTCCCCCACCCCCCAGTGCAGTGTAACAGCCACGCACTGCAGCCCCCTCCCCCATGCAGCGATGCAGCCCCATGCACTGCGCCCTTCCTCGCAGCGCAGTGGCACAGGCTCCCGTTCGGGGCGGGGGGGGGGGGAGAGGCACGGAGGCCATTTTGCACCAGCCTCCCCCCGAGGCCTGGGCTGTGCTGGGCCCTGCCGCAGGCCCCGCGAGGGGAAGGGGGGGGAGAGCCGCCGTGCCCTTCCCCCACGGYGCCCCGCCGAAATCGTTCGTACGCTCCACGCGTTTATTCCCGTGCGCACGTACACACACGGGCCGGCTAAAATCCCCCCGCAGCAGGCGGCAGTGGGGCCCCGAGGCAGCCCGGCGCGGCCCCCCCGGGGCGCTCGCACCCGGGAGGTCTCGGAGAAGAAGCTCCCGAACGTCCCAGGCGGGCCGGTGGCAGGCGATGTCCACCACCAACTCCCGCCAACGGCAGGCCCGGAAGAGCTGCGGCGGTGCCTACCCGAAGCTGCCATGATTCTGGGAGCCCCCTTTGCTCTCCCTTTCCCCCCAGCTGTCCCCCAGTTGCAGCACCCGCTGTTCACCTCTCCTCAGCACTGGTCCTGGCAGCCAAGTTGGGGCCCGTGGGTGAGAAAGGTCCCATTCTCCCCAGCTCACTCGTCCAGGAGTGACCACAAACTGTCCTCCCTCTCTGTGGTCCCCCAAGCCACCCCACAGCAGCCCAATCCCAGCACCAGACTCAGCCCTCTGGTAGCAGTGGGCACGTGGGGGGCTGCCCAACCACTGCCCCAGCCCCCAGGACACCTTCCTACACTGAGCCAAGGCAGGAGGCAGCACCTAGCCATGCTGCCAAGGGTGCACAATCAGCCACAATCTTCTACCCTACCTTGAAGCTGATGGGTGCCAACCCCTGGGCAGTCTTGGAGCTGAGCATGGAGACATAGATCCTTGTTGAAAACAGAAGTTGTTGCTGCTGAAGCTCGAGAACTTGACAAAGAAGCTGAGGAGTGCCTGGTAATTGGTCTCTGCCACCTAGAAGGACACAGAGATCCCCATGGCCTCGCCGGGGTTTGGGGGACAGAGGGCATATGATGAGCTGCTGAGATTGGTCTCCATCCTGGCTGCCCGGCTCACAGCATTCCCAGCCACCAGTCTTGAAGGAGGCAGTGGCACCAGGCTCAGGGTAGCCTCCATCCCCCTTGTAGACCTGCAGCTTACCTGGTTGTCACCGATGGGCTGAGTGCTGGCAGTGCAGCAAGAGTAGCTGACGCTGGTATCACTGGCGGATCGTGCTGGGAGCATCTCTACAGCAATGTCCTCCTAGGGCAGCTTTCATCATCGTTTCCACCCTGCCATCCTGGAGCTCCTTTCTCGCTAGCCCAGGTCGTTCCTGCCCACCCCTATACCAGGCACTGTGGGGTGCTGGGGCGCACACAGTGAGCTGTACCAGCCTGGCCAGCTCCTCTCCACTGCCCCGACCATGGGGTTGGACCTGGGAGGCAGAAAATCACACAGATTGCGTCGCACAGACAACATGCCAGGGCGAGATGAGGTTGGATGGAGAAAGCCATTTGTCCCTCAAAGGCAGCCAGTTCCAGGCCCTGTGTCACCCCTCACTCACATGGAATAGGCAATTCTCAGTCAGGAGTCCTTCCATGGACTCCCAGCTGGGCCCCCTGTTGAGCCAGATGACCAGTGGGGTTTGGTGTCAGGATCACCTTGCAGTTCCACAAACCTGGAGGGTAGAGTAGGATCAAGCCCATGAGATGAGGCTAGGCCACGGGAACTGTGTTTGGGYTGCCGCAAGGCCCATCCGAGTACTGAGCAGGAGGTTTTGCCCCGGCCAAAGCCGCAGGGCTGGAAGTGTTTAATTAGGGCTGGCATTCTCCAGGATGTCTGTGGTCCTTGGCATCACAAATCCCACYCCATACTCATCTCCTGCCTTGCTCAGGGGCAGCAATGTCTCAGCAGGACCCACAGGGGAAGAGGGACAGAGATAGGGGAATCAGTTGCACTAGCCAGGGAGCTGAGGATGCCCAGGGTGGCTGGAGGGGCTTCTGCTGGGGCTGGCACAATCCCCTTTTCCCTTCTTACCATGGTATTTTGCTAGTCCAAAGTTATTCTGGTCTTGTCTCCAGCCCTCCCAGAATTACCAGTAGTGGAAATATTGGTCAGATCCTGCGGTGAGGTAACCCAACCACTGCCAGAAGCTGGGAGTCTCAGCRAGGCCTGGCATGGAGGACCAGGTTGGGGCCGTACTACCCTGTCACCAGGCCCAGGCAGATGCAGACCATGGGCACAAAGCCRCCCAGAACACACGTAGTGATGCCTGCTCTGCTCTCCAGGTTTTGCTGCTGCCAACCTCTGAGCATCCTTATATCACCAGAGCTCTGTTTGCTTGAGATAAAAGTCAGCACGAGCTCCTTTGTCACCCAAGGCAGTGATAACTGAGGGGTTGTTTCCAGCTCCTGGCTTGCCCATGTGGCGTTTCCTTTGAAGGGGATCCACCTCCAGTGTCACTTTGCTGGAGGAGGCAGAAAAAACGCTGCTCTTGCAGCATGCAGAGAGCCATAGTCCTGGCCAACCCGGGACAGGCAGCATGGCTCTACATCCGCAGAGAAGATGCTTGGTGCTGTACGGCCTGAGCACAGATCCCTCCCACTTTGGCTCGCTGAATACCTTTTGGAAAAATGGGAAACAGAGGGCCAAGTGGGTCTGCTCCAGCTCCCAAGCCCAGGGACTGGAGGGACGGGCAGTTCCCCACGCAGAGGCTGGACCAGGCCAGGCCTCAGTGCAACTGCTCCAATGTGGAGCTGYGGTGCTGGAGCCCATGCAGAGATGCTGGTGTCCCCAGAGGCTTTAGGGGGAACCAAAGATGCAGCAGCAAGAGCAGCCRTCTTTCAAGGGCCAGAGGCTCTTCCCAGGCTGCCTCCCCAGCCTGGCATGGGGACATGCAATGCTCTCTTCACAGCACTCCCCGTTCCTGGCCTAGGCCTGACCTCTCTGCACCTCTGGGACCTGCACAGCCACTGTACAGCCCAAGYGGGGCCTTGCTGCCCAGCCCAGGGGCACACAGAGATTGATTAACCAAGGACAGATGGCAGAAGCTGCCTTCAATAGCAGCCACAGGAGGGTCATCTACCCCCAGACACCCAGCTGTCTTATCCAGGGGCTTTAAGGGCCTCCAGAGAAGCACAGGCATGACTCTGGTAGCAGAGCCCAGATGGATTAGTGCCCTCCAGCTCTGGACAGTCCCAGCCCAAGGAACGGCTACCGGAGCTCTCTCTCCGAGGCTGGGCAGGCTGTCAGCGTTGCCTCTTACAGAAATGCCCTGCAGGTGAAATGAGGTACCAGCACCCAGCYGACAGCTTTTCATGTCCATGAGAGCTGCTCTTTGTTCCAAACCCTTGGAGGCCAGTGGGAGGTGGCACTGCTGGAGATAAGGGCCATCTAGGAGGAAAGCTTTATCAGCAAGGCAAGAATTTGGCCTAAGGGCACAGGAGAAGCCTGGAGAGCCATAATCCAGCAGGGCCCAACCCCACAGCCTCACATCTCGGAGGAATCAGCACAGAGGCAGGAGGAGCAGCCCCCCAGAGAAAGCACAGCCTCCCCAGGGAATGAGGAAGAGTGGCTCTCCTTGGCATTCAGGCTGCTAAATCACATGTAGCATCACCACTGTGTGCGAGAGGGTTGAGATCCACTGGCTCCATGCTGATGGAGRGAGGACAGAGAAGCCCTGGTTAATGTTTGCCTGCCCTGAGCTCTCACTCCACCAAGGCACGGAGAGGTCACAGGGAGCCTAACTGGCCAGCATTTTGGGTCATAGCCTCCTCCCCAAGCACTGTCTGGAAACATCTCCCTACCCCAACACAGCTCCATCAACATTTGCCCTGTGGACATCCAGAAACCACATTGTACCTGCCTGATGTATGCACCACAACTTCACTTTTATTAAGTCAAGGTCTTCCATTTTTGCACGTAGAAAATACATAAAAAGTCCGTTGTTTTGTAAACAGTCACAGGAGTGGTGAGGCAAACAGAGAAACAGCCACATCACCTTATTACCCCACCACCAGGGCAGCAGGCACCCTTGCTTTCAAACATGTGTTCCCTCAGGAGGAAATGAGAAAGCACAGCGAATCCGTGTGTGTGTGTGTGTGTGTGTGTGTGTGTGTGTGTGTGTGTGTGTGTACACGCACGCACACACCTGGCAAGTGTGGCACCTGTGTTAGATGCAGCTCTGCTACCTCAGCTTCAAACTGAGCAGAGCAGGGGGTGAAGAAAAAGATGCGGGAGAAAATTAAGCAGCATCTCTGGTTACCTTCACTCCAGTGGAGACACATAACAGAAGTCCTACAGYCTGACCTGGGCCCAAGCTGACATGACCTTGGGCCCAGCATAGTCTGTACCAGCCAAATTCCCTTGAAAGCACCCCAGCCCTGCACTTCGTCTCTCCTTCCTATTAGGAGCCCATGCTGTTGGCAACCGCAAACCCAGTGGAGACATTGCTTTTCCAAGACAGGAGGATCTGAATTGCAGGAGGCTGCTGGGATTCATCGGCAGAAAGAAAGAGAGCAGTGGGACCTCCCTGCGTAAGCCACTGGGTACCAAACTTCCATCTGCCTTGATGGGAAACGGGCAAGGAAACACTTTGGTGGACGTCTACATTAGTATCTGCTGAGCCTCAAACTCTTCCACCCCTGCAGGGATCCACAGAAACGAGGTGGCTCTGTGCTCCCCATGTCCATGAGGACTGGTCAGCACATTTAGTTTTCAGTGGGGTGGGCACCCTTTTCTGGGCACCAAGGCAGAAGAGGGGTCCTTCAAGCCCCAGTGCCCGGCTCTTACGCAGGAGCCTAGGGGAAGGGGCTTGGGAGGCAGCTGGTGCCTGGGGCATTCAGTCCTGTGTGGAGCACAGATGGACTGTATTTAAGTAAGCGTTCAGTTAACCTGAGGTCAGCGACTCCTTCCAGCTCCTGTTCTTGTCTGGGAAAAGAAGTCTTGTCTGCTCATGTACACTACATCCTCTGTATCCCCTCAAGCACAGCATGATCTCAGGAGAGCCTGGCATGCTGATAACCCTTCCCTGTGCCCAGGCAAGTACAAGCAGCACAGGAAGCAGGGGACTGCTGAAGTCCACTTCGATCACAAACTGAGAGCACAAAGGTTGGAGCTACCTCGGGCAAAGCAGGAGGGACAGGCAATGTTGGCACCRTCCTTCCAAACACGCTGTGTTCACGGTTTCTTTCTCATTCTCCATCTGGATCTCCCCATCTCCTCTCTTAAGAGCTGGGGGGAGGGCAGAGGCGCTCAAATCATGGAGCAGSATCTGGGGAGAAATTCGTGCATTTAGGTAAAGAGCCCTTCCCCACCGCACAGCAGACCAGCCAGAGCTGGGCTAGCYCTGCTGCACTGCCTGGGAGCTGCTGGGGACAGCACACGGTGAACACGGGAGGGAGGCTGAAGCCACCACCTCTTGTCAGAGAGCACATTTATACACAGCAAGCATTGGTACGGAGAGATCAAATGTTTCCACTGAGAAGTGCCCCCATGCTGTCCTCCCACCCACCGCTGGCTGGTCACACAGGAAAAGAAAAACAGTAGGAAGTACGTAAACATGTCATGATTCGCCTTTCCACCACAACAGGCTGGGCCAGGTGCCACATCTGCCGAGTGCACTGCTTCGAGAAGATGCACGAGGAGCCAAGCCAGATGYGCACAAAGCTCCCTTCTAGAGACGGGGTGGGCTGGACCCTTATCAAAGACGCAGYGATACATACACATAAATCCCTCCCTCCCCCATGGTTTTAGAAGCCAAACAAAGAATGAAAGAGCTTAAAGACTGAACAAGAGGAATTTTCTGCTGAGGTTTAACTGCCCCCAGCTGAATCTGCAGCTGAGGGAACTGCCAAACCCAGAGAAAGCTCTCAGAAGCAGAAATGAAACTGCCCAGGAGGAAGAGCCCAGAGCAACACCGGCAACACCGAGTGTAAACAGCCACGGGAACAATATCAAAATGCATTAGCATGGACTGCTTTACCCCCAAAACGTCCCTTTAAACCTACACCTGGCCCAGTCCCATTCCTCCAACACCTACCCTGGAAGAACAGGATTAGAAATTCAGAGAAGAGCTTTGCTCTAGCGTTGTGTCTCCAGTCAGTCAATGCGGTCACAGCACCTTTTCTAGTGAGTGAGCAAGCCCTCAGCGCCAGGAGGCAGGGGCTGGCAGTGTAAACATTGCACTGGTGTGTCGCTATCCATGGGTCTTCCCGACCCTCCTGCCACAAACGACACAAGTTAGCGTCAAGCTTAATGCAAAACTTTCTAACAGAAAGCGTAGCCCAGCCAGAGGCAGATGTGCCAGTAACTCTGCAGCACTRAGCTGGAACAGAAGACTGGCGAGATGAGTCACAGGAACACCAAACTCAAACCAAACACTGATACAGGAGAGGACTACAGGGATGTCACCTTGTCTAAGCTACCGGGGTTAACGTGGTGGAGGAATTGCTGCACTCAGGCACAGCAGAACTCACTCGCTTTACAGCTTATTCAAAGCAGCCGGGGCCCATCTTCCCCGCACTGCTCAGCRGGGCACACAGCCCTCTGCTTGGTGCCAAAACGGAGCTCTCCCTTTCTGCAGACGCACCGTTRGTTCTGCGCTCTCCGGACCACAGCACGTCCTCACTGACTGCAAGTTAAAGCACGGAYAGTAATTCCCTTTATACATGACACACTGGCTCCCTCTAACATCGCCGTCAGAAAAGGGAGTTTAACCTGTGAAAGTGCTGGAGAGGAGATCTCCTGACCCAGAGGTAAGCAGGCAAGAGCAGTGTGCTTGCCTGTGCAAATCCCAAACGTGTTCCCTTATGGATGTCTACCCCTGGAGCAGCAGAAAAGGTTTGACCTGGATGTCAGCATGGAATGAGTGAGGTTCTCCACCGTGCGGTGTCACGGTGCACTCTCTCCACTGGGTCCAAGGTCTCTTTGTAGTGATGGTCTGGTTTTACCAGATAGTCRAGGCTGAAAAGCCAAGTCGACTGCCTGGTGTGTTAAGACAGTGAGATACAAGTCCCTATAGGGCTCTTTCAGTGAAGCCCCAACTTAAAACATTCWTCTCATATGTTCCCAATATACTATTTTTTTTTCTCCCCCCTCCCCACCCCTCTGGTCCTATGGGAAATCTACTTCTCCTCAGCAGCAGCATGGACCAGCCTGGAGAAGGAGTCAAGCTGTGAGATCCACAAAGATGGCGTTGGCAGTGGTCTGTCCGAAGATGAAGGCTCCGAGGGTGACCATGAACACCCCGTAGCTGACCTGGGCCCACCAGCTGTGGATGCACAAGGACAGGGTGCAGTTAGAGGGGACCTGTATGCCAATGCCTGCAGGGAAAGTGGGGAGAGGGAAGGTGAACTTCAGTTACCTGACAGGTCTGGTTTCTTGGATCTCAGAGAGTTTGGCTTGAATCAGGCAAAGCCCTGGCAGGGAGAGGAGGAAAATTAAATCTGGATGAGGACTGTCCTCTGGAGCCTGAGGAGACAGCCTGCAAGCCAAGGAGCTGCTCATCCAGAGAGATAAGACCTGCTCTGCAGAAGGCAGGAGGGATAAGTTCTCTCCGATTTCTCCTTGGCTTCTTCCAGCCAGGTAGATGAATCCCAGGGCAATCCCAGCCACCTCCCAGCCTGCTCTAGAGAGGGGCAAAGCACACTGCTAACAGATGGGGTAGGAACTTCCCCTCCAGTCTTAACCCTTTCTCCTGCCTCTCCCACACTCCCMGTTATGGAACAGAGAGCCCAGTCTATATAGTTGGGCTGTCAACTGGCCTCACACTGTACTTTCACCATTCTCAAAAGGGCTCTTCATTCCTGTGACCCCATCCTGCCCCCTCCTTGCCTGATACACAAGGACGAGAGACMTCCGCTGGCCACCAACTGTCCCAGGATGATGGAGCTATACCTGGGAAGACAAAGATGAAGCAGGCAGCCAAGCCCCCGATAACAGAAATGACTTTGCCGATGTCAGGGATGAACAGAGCCAGGAGGAGAGTTAGGAGGAACCAACTGACAGTCTGGAGTAGACGCCTYCGCCGCTCCCGCACCACGTCCTCCTCCACCGTCACACCAGTGTAGCGGAGCCAGAGGCCCTCCAAGACAGCCCTGTGGGCACAAACCCAASCAAGGGAGGTTTCCTGGCAATGCCCTCCTGCCCATGCCAGTCTCTGCCACCTCCCACTGCTCACCGGCCACAGAAGTGCAGGATGGGGTAGGATGTCAGCACACATAGGATGATGAAGGCCCGAGCAAGAGCAACGGGGATGTCATTGGAGGGGTAGGAGAGCAGCACGTCCTGGTCCACGCTGGCCCCAAAAGTCAAGAATCCACAGACACCTGCCAGGGAAGGAAGCAATCAGCAGGGAAAACTTGTGTCCAGGAGACAAGATCCAGAGGGATGTGACACACAGGACACAGGGATGTGCGTAGGGGTGAGTGTTGACCCCCCAGCTCCCCCTTCCCTCTCTATACCTCCCTCATACACCCTCTGCTGAGCAGGGGATCTCTGCTCCCCAGAAGCTCACAGCCCCTCCAGGGACAATGCCATACTCACAAAAGCCACTGTGAGGTCCCCTCACTTACCAGTGCCTGTATAGACAAAAAGAGCGATCACCATGGCTGCCGTCACCACTGCCCCCCAAGTCTTCACCTCTGGCTGCTTCATGCTGTTAAAGACAGGCACGCTGCTCACGTGGCACTGCCAGGGACACAAAGAGAGCGTGGTGAAACACGGTGGGGTGAGCTGGAGCGAAGGGGAGACGTGCAGGATCCCACGTGTTACGCATGGCTAGAACCAAGTGCTACTGAGGAGCGAAGACATCATGAAGCCCCAGGTTTGTTGCTGGAGGAAACGACGGGGAAACAGGCTGCCCTGGCAGCTCCCTGGCTAGGATACAACTGATCCATCTTCCCCCTAATCCTGTTCACAGCCCAACTCGTCTCTGCTTAACAAAACACTGCTCTCCYTCTGCTGGGGTCAGTTCTCTGCCATTACAGCTTGCCCTGCAGCAGCYTGGGTGCTAGAGGCCTGCTGGTTCCCAATTCTGGGATCCGCCGTTATCCCTCAGCTCCTCCGGGGACCAGACCAGCCCTACACGCAGGCAGCCACGCGGCTTGCAGCCTTACCTGGAACCCGAAGCAGATGGTGGGCATAGCGTTGAACACAGCCATCCACGTGGAGGGGCTGGCAGGAGAGAAACACCCGCCAGTCAGACTGTGCAGGGAAGGTTCAGGGCCCCGCAACCGCTCACAGAGCCTCCTCAGAGGAACGACAAGGGGCATTCGGTAACGGCGTCGTTTCTCAGCAGATTTGCCTCCTCCTCAGTTACTCCTTCCCCACGTGTGGGATGATGCCCTTTGCAGGGACAAAAGTTTTCCCAGGATCTGGCACTCTACGAAGACCTGGACCTTTCCCTCAGATAAAACCAGGCCCCCTTAGAAGCCGTCAAAGATGTCCAAAATTGAGGAATTACAGGAGCAAAAGAATAAGTAAAAAAATAAGGACTTGTTGGACAGTGCTGAGAACTGGTCTAAGTTTTACCCTGCCCTAAAACCCCTGAGACAGCTGTGTCTGCCCACACTGGGTCCAGGAACAGCCCCACACAGGGAAGGAAGAGTGAAGCCACTCAGACTTTGTCAACAAAGGAAACACCAAAATCATCATAAAAAGAGCCACAGGTGCTTGTTTCTGGGTGAGCACAAACACTGCAAAGGAAACATTGGGCCCAGCTGTACTGGAGCTAAAATTAAACCAGCTCTCGCCAAAAGCATTCATGGAGCTCTGGGGACCCAGGCATTTGGGAGAACAGGACCCCACTGGTAGGGGCACCACGGATCCCATCCTGCCCCCTCTCTATCYTTGTTCTTCTAGTCCCTATGGTCTCTTAGGTTTTGGAGATTCCCCACTCCTCACTAGCCTGTAAGACACACTTGGAGTGGAGGGAAGATGAGGATTCTCTGATGTCTCAGCTCATGCTGCAGGACTGAAGAAGGGGAGAAGGGGACTAGGACAGGGTGCCCCCAAAAGGTCTTTCTCCTCTCCCTCACTACCTACTCCCATGAAAGGCACAGCGATGCAGCCTCGTGGAGTTCTTGTCAGAAATATGCAGCTTCCCTGTGACCAGGGAAGGAATCATCTCYCCCTTATGCATGGGCTCTGCAATGTGTCAGGGTCACCCTGATGGGCTCTGCAGCGAGTCAGGGTCACCACCAGCAACACGTCTCTGGCACGTACCTGGTGGGGATCTCCACAGGCGCAAGCTCCTTGTCAGGCCAGATGTACTTGATGATAATGACTGCAGTGACATACCATGTGCCAATCACACTTAGTGAGCTGCAAGAGGGGACAGTGGACTTGTCACTGTGCAGCCTCCCAGTCAGCAATCATTACTCTCAGCAGGCTGCAGCCCTGTCTTCCTCCCAAGGCAGCCTGGATCACCCCCGTCCTTCCCACCATGAGCACCTCTTGCCCTCCTCTTCTCCCTCCTCACCGAGAACAGGAATATGCTAGGCACTGTCACCCATCGTCCCCAGAACAGATGCCCACACAACCCTACTGTGTTCAGGGGCTGTGCTGTGGAGCAGACACGCTCCAGACACAGAGACAGACTGACCTYGGGTTTGGAGCAGGGATGGAGAAAGAGGTGAGTATTAAACAAATGGCTACAGTGTTTGTAGGTAGCCATGGTACAGCTCCAGCAGCCAGGTTTAACACCAGGATGTGCAGTAAAGCAGCACTGGCTGGCAGAGCACCTGGCCCTGGGTCTGGGGGCCCTCCTTTCTGCTGCGTTGCCAACTCCAAAGACAGCAAACAAAGCAGCTGAGACCAGGTCTTTCCTCCAGAGAGCATAAATGAGGGACACAGGCCCCAGGGAATTATACTATGTCTGCACATTGCTCAGCACCTCCTCTGTTTCACAAGTTGGGAAACAGAAGCATGGGCAGGAGAAGGACATGCCCAAAGTCTCAGGAGTYGGTAGCAGAGCCAGGGCCAGAAAGGGTGTCTCCATGCTCAGGAGGGTACCAGGTGGCCCAGACCATTAGCAGGTCCCAGTTCACGGTCCTGGAGGGGTCTCCGCATTTACCTGGCATATTTCTGGAAGCCGATCTCCTTGGGGATGGAGAGGGGCAGGATGAGGAGGAAGGCAGTGACGCTGATGGTGAACTTGCGGTCCGTGTACCAGTGGCTGCTCCCTGCTCCCTCGGGCTCTGTCACCAGCGCAGCRATAACTGTGGGGGAGAGCCGAGGCTGTCAGGGTGCAAGGCAAGGACATCTCCCCTTTGCAGGGGAAGGAAGGGCAACTGAGTTTTTCTTCAAGACACTTACTCTTRTCCTCCTGGTCTCCAATGATGATGAGGAAAGCGATGCAGGTGCCAAAAGTATAGACAGCGATAGCCACCTCACACAGCACGCCAGGTACTTTCCCACACACGGCCCACACCACCTCCTGGTACGTCCGCTCATTGCTCGCCTGCGAGCAGTATGCCAGGATGACCAGGCCTCCGATGATGAAGACCAGCATGCACTGGAGTGGGGAGGAAACGTGGAGGGGTACAGTTGAGGGAATGGCATGCCAGGGTCCCTGMAGCCACCCCAGATACCCAGCCCCAAACACACATAGCATCTCTGCTGTGCCTCAGGGTCCTGCCCCACACCTCACCCAACAGGGGCCCCTCCCGGGGCCCACAGTCCCCCACACCCCTCACAAGGATCTCCAGCTGCCACCTGGRCACCCCCTCCTCAGGGTGGCCCATAGGGCCCTCCCTTCTCTGCCCTCTCACCATCTGCAGTGCGATGCCTGCAGCCACACCACCAGCCATGTTGAAGGCAGCAGGGAAGTTGAGCAATCCAGCCCCAAGGGCAGCGTTCACCACGATGAAGACAGCCCCCAGAGCAGAGGTGGCCCCCAGACTGTCTCCTTGGCTCTCTCCACTCTTGGGTACTGTCTCCACACTGGGGCTCTGTAGGAGCCTGGCCCGTTCCCCAGCATCGGCACTCCACTCCCAGTCCTTGTAGTCGCTGTTGATGCTGCCAGTGCCCTGAGCCATCTTCTCTCTAGTGGCAGGATCCTTCCGTCCTACCACGACACACACTGGCCTCTGTGTCTCACAAGTGTTTCCACACGGGGTTCAGCCAACCGCCACAAGGAGTGTCTCCAGCAGCGCCAGCTCCATCAAGCAGCAGGACAGCAAACAGCCAGGCTGGGACCACAGCAGTACAGAAGTGCAGAAGACCCGTTCACCGCTCCTAGAAGGGACACGAGAGGGACGAGAGTCAGTTAAGAATTGCTGGGAAACCGCATCAAGCCCTGCTGCCGTGCAAGCTTCCCTCCCATCTGTGCCTGGGGATGGGTCACCCACCCAAAAGCTTCTGATGTCCTGCAGTCTACATTAACAGGAGACAACCCACACAACAGACGGGCACACGTGAAATCCATTCTCTGGGTCCCAGCTCACGCAACACTGCACCCAGGCACCCTAATTGCAGCAAAGACGCTGCRGGGTGGAGGGAGATAGGAAGAGAACTCACCTCTCGTCCTCTGAATTCGCAGCGAGGACGCTGCCRCCTCTGGATGGTGGATTGTGCCCTGGTTTCACGCCTGGGGACCTGCRACCTCATCACAGGACTCACATTTCTGCAGACACGAATCCCAGYGTCACAGCTCACTTCCCGATTTCTAGCCCCAATTTTCGCAAAGTCTGCAAGTGCTGCCACGCACGTGCTGGCTGGGTAAAGTTCAGGCCTGGCTTAAGGAGAACGACCCATGCCCACAACAGGGAACCTCGTGTGACCAAGGAGAACAGGACCAGCGCCTACTGCAGCAAAYGGCCTTCCCTCCCCGTGCGCACCCGGACTGCCACGGGATGATCGCCAGCACGAGACGTGTCGGCAGTGTTTGCAAGGAGCCTACACCCGAACCCCTGGTGTTTCCACCACAAGCGGAGGGAGGGTTGGACACTTCAGAGCTAATCCCAGCRCCTCTAGCAGCTCAGTATCAGCACTCGCAAACCCTCCCCAGACACCGAGGGAGCCTGGCAGGAAAATTTCAGAGCCCCAGGAAACCTCTTTTTCCTTAGACTCTTCCTGACCAAGCGACTCGTTGTTTCCAGGCTATTCATTCCCAGGCTTTTGCTACAGATCCTCTTCGAGGATTTCTGGGAAACGAGACAGGGCAAAGGGAGGAGAACGGCAGCTACTCCCGTCCGGAGGCAGGAGCGCGAAGGGGGCAGATGCCAGGTCACTGGGCTGGCGGGTGCCCGCCCCGGCCCCTTTCGGCCCGGGTGAGCGGCGGCCGAGGCTCCCCTCCGCCGCCGGGAGCTGACTCAGCCGGGCGGCCCCTG
>NW_028186563.1:88435-104624 GCF_003343005.1 Rhea americana
TCCCTCGGCGGCCCGGGGCGCGGCCCCGGCTCCCCCGCCCGGCAGCTCCCCGCGGCGGGAGAGCTACAGCAGCGGAGCCCCCGCCTCTGCCGCAACGCCCGCGGGAAGGAGCGCCCCTACCCCAGCCCTGGCTCCTGCCTCCTTTCTGGTGTCGGCAGCACCCCGGCACCGCCGGGGACCCCGGCACCGCCGGGGACGGGGACGCAGGGGCCGTTCGGTTTCCTGCCTCCGCGGTGCGGAGCAGCTGCAGGCAGCAGCTCCCCGGCGCAGCACCGGCCCGGCCGCATCGCCCAAAAGGGCCCCGGCCCCCTCATGTCAGCAGCACCACAAAACGCAGGGACCCTCGGCTGCCAGGAACGGCTGCTTCTGCGCCATCATTGCTGGTTTAGGGCTAAAACCAGCCCTGCATTGCCCAGGCAGCAGCCCAGAGAGAAGAGGCAGCAGCCAAGGACAGTCAGAAAGCAACTGCTCCAGCTCTATTTTTATTGTAACAGGCTGCAGAAAGGCCTAATGATTTACACAGGGTAAAAGGGCTCTCTGAAACCAGGGGAGACAGGGGAAGGCAGGCTCCGGAGCAACGCAGAACCCAGCACCACAGCACAAGAACCCACCATCCTGCAGCACGACGAGGCAGCACCGAGAGCAGCAGCACGGAAAGCAGTTATTGCACAAATCGGAGAGACGCAGAGGCTGTAGGCGTCGGGCCATGTAAACAATCATTGCAATTCAAGTGCGAACTGTCTGCTCYGGGGCAGCAGGAGGCTCCAGCCCCCCGAGGTTTGTGCAGAAAGCACGGTGACAGCATATGCTTAGACAGACCCATTCCAGCTCTGAGGGAACAAATTTGCACTGGTAACGAGTGAAAAACAGGGACTGCTCTGCTGAATATCCCTGGTACAATTGCAAAGGAGAAAGGTGTCAGTTGGGAGATCAGAGCCACGGGATGGAAAAAGTGTTTCAGCAGCAAGGATACCTCCCTTAGTGTCTGTCTAGGGAACAATCTTCGCTTGCTGCAAAGCAAAACCCCTCTTGCTTCAGTGGCTGGGCACAGGACAGACACCCTGTGGGTACCTGCACTCTCCCCGGGGGGAAAGAAAAAAAAACAAATCCCCCAAACGACAGCTTTGTTCAACAGAGTAGGCTACAATTTTAGCTGCATGACCCTAACTCCCACCTAGAACAGTCTCCATCCACAGGCCTCGGCGCCTTCAGGACACAAGAGTGGGTGGGAATTGCACTCTCTCTACGGGGACCCTCACAAAACAGTTTCACTGGCCATAATGAGATCCCCTGTACTGGCACATCCCTGAGAGGGAATGTTTGGTACAAAGAAAGGACAGGATCCAGCACTGCTATAATGGGAGGAAGGCCGCAGCTCAACACAGCCACGTGTCAGCTTACTTTGGATGAAAGATCGGAGTCCAGGCCTGCCCTGTAAGGG
The DNA here is from genome assembly GCF_003343005.1 of Rhea americana. Classification (NCBI taxonomy): domain Eukaryota; kingdom Metazoa; phylum Chordata; class Aves; order Rheiformes; family Rheidae; genus Rhea; species Rhea americana. The sequence goes on from NW_028186563.1 coordinate 89,877, forward strand.
CTTTTTGTCCTCTCAGGTCTCAGCTTCAAACGAGAGAATGTTTTCTGAGTCACTAGCTCTCAGACTTCCCTTGGGATTTTTCCCCCTCCTGCTTTCTAACAGCTCCAGAAGTCTGGTTGGACAGAGCAGACAAGAGGAGGACACCATGGCACCCTAGTGGGAGGGTGCGCGTGGTGGGCCCTACGTCTTGGCTCGTTGCTTTGGGACACACACACACACTCTCTCTTCCTTGCATGAAGGGCTGATAGGATCAGGATCAGGGCCAAGGATCAGGGCCAAGCTGTTGGGGTTGGTAGAAGAACTGGGAGAGGCAGAGACCAACAAAGAGCAGTTTTCAGAGTATGTTCTTATTGAGGAGCAAGTAATTGTTTCACCTCAGAGTATGGGAGTGAACCAGGCAGACTTAGAGAAGTGACAGTGGCCTGCCTCACGCACCAACACCACTGTGAATCACACCCAAGAGGAGACTCGCAGCTGGAAAGAGCTAAGCCAAGAATGCAGTGGATTTTAGTAACAAGAAGTCCTCAAAGCCTTTGTGCTGGTTGTCAGATGGCAGCTTCGGTGCTGCCTGGCTCTTGGCTAGTCCAAAGCCCAGCTGCAGAGGGGGGAAGGAGGACGGAGCCTGCAGGCAGCAGGGAGAGGCTGAGGAGGCTGCAGGAGTGTACCTGAGCAGCCCGCCCACTCAGCCCACCCAGCTGCCTCTCCAGTGCCACTGCCAGCAAGCGGCAAACAGCCTTATAAAGCCTTCTCATGGAGAAATGAACGTGGGGACGCACTTGTGCTTACACTGGTAGGATGGCAGGATGCTAACCGTTTGCTTCCTCCAATGCAGAGGGGTGCTGGGGCAGATGGAGAACGGATGAACTGTAGGAGGGAATGGTTCTGACGGGAGTAGAAGCCAGCAATGRTGCCCCTGCTCAGCAATGTAGGGTGATTTGACTAGGCCTCTACAACAATTCATCTACAAGATACATTCAGCAGCGGCGTTAAGTGCTGTGGTTGGAAGTATTCTGCTTACTTCCTTCCCCTCCCATTCTTCCATCAGCAGCAAGAGACGGGGGAAGGGAAGGCCAACAGCTCCAGGGCACACCTTTGTCTTTACTTGGTGACTTGATGAATGGCATGAGCCAGGTAGCCCACGTTGCCCGATGTAACTCCCGCCACAGAGATTCGGCCATCCTTCGTCATATAGATGGAGAACTCCTTGGTCAGCCGCTCCACCTGAGACGAAACAGCACAGTTCAAAGGATAGGCCAAGCTCTACTTCGTTAACAGAGCACAAATCTACCCAGCTTGTCAGAACCAGAAACRACTGGGCACCAGCAGATACTGCACCCACACCAACTACCTGCAGAGCCAGCACTGCCTGCTCTTGCTCTTGGGCAACACACAAGCACTTCAGATGTTCAGCCAGGACAGTCACTTCACTTGAGCTGACCCTAAAGGCCACCACAGAGTGGCTTTAAGTGATTGCTGCCTTTCACAGATAAGTGGGCTACATTTGCTTTCAAATGCTCCAAGTACAGCAGGGAGCAGGGCAGGCTGCACGCTGAAGTGCTGCAGGCTTAGAGGACCATCGTCCTCAGAGGGCAGATTACAGGCTCACTTCAGCACCTGCAGTCAACATCCATCTGAAAAGGATAACAAACACCATGACGAGGCCACAGGAACGGTGTTTACCTGCTCAGGCTTCAGCCCTGTGAAGCAGAACATGCCAATCTGGTCGGTGATGTGCTGCCAGTTGTGGGAAGATCCCTCTTTCTTGAGGTTGGACACCAGCTGAGTTCGCATGCTGATGATCCGGTCAGCCATGCTCTTCACCTCCACCAGCCTGAGAAGCCAAGCCAGGAATCACTCAGAACACAGCTAGGATGTAGTGACACTGCCCCCTCCCCAACTGTCTGGGAAGCAACCCTCTGCCCCAGGAGGGGCCTCATACTCCCAGAAACATGGGAGGTACAACCCAATCACTGCCCACAGGCACATGTTCCACAGCTGTCAGACAAGTACTAGATGTGTTCCTCCACATCTCTCACTTCCAAAAGCTGCAGGAGCGCTGGATGGCTCATGGCAGCACTGTCCAAAACCGCATAGGATAGTATCTGGGGATAGATGGAGAGGACAGGGAGACCTCCCAGAACAGGCAGATATTTCCTGCTCCAAGGCAGTGCAGCTAGGAGACATCTCCGCTGGGCTCCGCATCAGGCGCAAGCGTCAGCCTGCCAAAGCAGCACAGCTCCCAGYGAGGCCACAGTACACAGCCAGCCTTTGTTCTGCAAGGCCAGCTGCTCGCAAAGGCTCAACGCCGAGGGGCTGGGAGAGCAGCGCAGGCTCACGCCAGGGAGCAGGCCTAGGGTATGGAGGTTACATTCCTCCGTCTTATTCCCAGGGGGCTTAAGCTTTACTACTTCCTCCACGTGAGACACATTAAGTGGCTACAGTGCCTTAGTCAGTCTTCTGCACTCCATGGACAGGCAACTCCTGCAGCCTTCAAACCCAGGGGAGCTTTATCCTCTTCAGCGTTCTCTGCCCTGGTTACACAAGAGGAGCCCCCATGCGCTAGACTGGGCTGATGCTAGCTGATGCCAGCACACAAGTGCCTCAGCAGGCCCCCATTCCTCCAGGGCAAAGGAGCGGCACGTGCTTCTGACTGCAGCCCTGAAACAGCGAGCTGCCTGTGACAGTGGCTAGCAGAAAGCACAACGCACTGCTGCCACAGAAAGGCTTCACATCTCATTACTGCGAGCATTAGGAATTCCCTCTTACCAGTCTCTCCGCAGGTCAGGGCTGTTCAGGATGAGAGAGGCGATGCGGGCTCCGTTGATGGGGGGGTTGGAGTACATGGGACGGATGAGGATCTTCAGCTGAGACTCGACCCTCTTGGCTTCCTCTGCATCACTGCAGATCACCGTGAAGGCACCCACACGCTCCCCTGAAAAAATGGTAGTCAGGTCCCAGCTTCTGCCCCTGGATACCAAGGGCTGGAACAGGATCTGTCCAAATGCCACACAGCCTTATGAGAGCCCTGTTCTCTCAGAGAGTCTCCAACTGCTCCCAGCAGGTTACCTCCTGTGCCTTCCTCAATACTACAGGACKGGCACAAGGAGCAGCTGGGACTGGGAGACTGCCAGGCACCTCTAGAAAGATACCGGCTGATAACTGAAGGCAGAGGATCCACCCAGCATCGTGGGCAAAGCACCACCCGCCCTGCTCACCGTACAGCCCCATGTTCTTGGCGTAGGACTGCGCCAACACGATGTTGATGCCCTGCTCAATGAAGTGCCGCACAGCCCAAGCATCCCGGTTGATGTCCCCGCTGGCAAAGCCCTGGTAGGCCATGTCAAAGTACACGAGGAGGTTCCGTTTCTGCCAGTGAAGAGGGGAGAGAGTGTCATGGGGGCTGAATACCCCTCCAGGCTGTGGGAAGCAGGGCAGCGGGCTGAACAGAGCCATATAAGCAGCAGCCTGCTTGGTTGCAACTGTGCTCCTCCACRAATAGAGTATTCCCTTTCCTTTGCCTCAGGAAAGGCAGTCTAAAAGCCACAGCTACCCACCACACATCAGAACAGTACACAAAGACCCTCTCAACGCATTTATGGCATATACAGTCCGGTCCAGGAGAGAGAAGTGGATTTAGCAGCAATGACTTATTCCATTTCAGTGTCTCCTGTATTACCAGTTTCYAGGAGTCCAGTTTTTCACCTCCCCCCACCCATTCACTACTTCCCCCTCCTGCAGCGCACCAGGTCCTACCCCACTTCCAGGTAAATGTGCCTAGCTGTATTGGACCAGTCTGACCCAGGCCACCTGGGAATCCTCTGGGCAGGTACCAGCCCTTCCAGTGGCCTCTGGACATCTAGAAAACCACACTTCCCTTCAGGCCGGAGACCCGCATCTATCCGTTAGCCCCCACAGGCTACTCCAGTTCTCACGAGCTCCCAGGATGTGGCTAAAGCCCAAGCCAAACAAGTCCCACTGGCTACAGTCCTGTGAGGTGGAATGAAGGAAGAGCAYGCCCCTAGCTGTTTGCAGCTGAAGCTTGCAAGCAGATACCAAGCACATGAGACCTTCCAGGATTTCTAACGCACCAGCATCASGAGAATCCGCAGCTGCTACACCTTGCTCTTTCAGCCTTGCTGCCCTCCCTTCCCCATCTCCCTGGGAAGGGGCCAGCAGAGTTCAGACTATTAAGACTCCCAATGGTCAGCTGAAAGCTTGACCTGAAAGGGTAAAATTGGCTGGCTCCTGTCTTTAGTGCAGGAACAAGACACTCATCCTGGCTGCAGGGAGGGAAGAAGCCAGTAGCTCCAGCAGAGATCAGATTCCACTTATGAAATTCCAGGGACACAATTTTCCCAGGAACAGCACAGCACCACTGGGACCCTCCACTGCTCACCTTCACCACAGCAGCCAACTCCTTCCATTGCTCTGGTCGAGGATCCACTCCAGTGGGGTTGTGAGCACAGGCATGCAAGAGGATGATGCTCTTCTCTGGAATTTTCTAAGAGAGATGTTACAGAGAATGAATAATTAATGATGTCTGGGCACTCTTCCCAGCTGCTGAGATGAGGCTACTGACCTAAACACATGTGTAGCCACAAAGATGGCTTAGAAGGCCCTGCAATGCCAGAACTCTGGAGGAGCAAGAACACAAGGTGTCTCCTACTTTCATGCATCTGACAAGTTCTGTGGGGTCTCCAGCTTTCATACAATGTCATCAGGCTCCCAATCACATTTGGGCTAAAGCAAAAAAACTTGCACATCTCCCCACACCACCTCTGTGCATCCAGGCCTTAAAGGCAACTCACAGAAATGTCATCCATGGCTCCAGAGAAGTCAAGGCTGCATGTCTTGGGGTCGTAGTAGCGGTAAGACTGAAGCTGCAGGCCAGCATCACGGAAAATAGGTGTATGATTGCCCCAGGATGGCTTGGGCAGATACACATCACGACTAGACTTGAAGAACCGTTGCTGATCAAGAGAAGGAGAACATGTKCCAGGAGATTGAAAAGATTCAAGCAGTTAGAAAAACCTGAAACATCCGCACCTGTCAAGATTTTCCCCTCCTTTCCCCSACTGGCCAGGGACTCACCAAAAAATTGGCTCCAATTCGCAGAGATCCAGTCCCAGAAATACCCTGCACAGTGACATACTGCAAGGGAAGATACAAACAGATGAGCCTGAGCTGACACAGCACAATACAGGAAATGGAACAGTCCCTACATCAGCTTTGGCAGACGCACTCCTCAGTAACAACTCCTTCAAAGARGGACGTGAGGCTGGAAGGGACCACATGGATCAGTGAGTCCAGTTTGCTGTTCTGTCCTCACTAACCCACAGCTGCCTTGGAAATATACGGGTTCCCTCTTTCCTCCCAAGTCTGACAGGATGAGCACATACATCTGCTTAAACACATCCCGCAACAGAGCTGCGTTCYGGGGCTGAGTCCACGCTGGCTAATACACTAACAGGGCAGGGAGTTGGGAGCCAGGCGAGGCTGAACCCTTGTGAAAGGCTGGTTTACCACAGCTTTCGGAGGCAGCAATTATTGTCGAACCTATAGCCAGTTTGCAACTCAGAGACACAAGTGCCCACACCAGCCCTTCCACTCTTCCTGGGCACCTACCTACAGACCGTGCAGCACTGCCCACCCCCACGGTTCCCAGCCCACTCCTTACCCGGCCACTCTTGAAAGCCTCACTGTTTTCACCCAAAGCCAATTCTGCTGATGCCCTGGTGAAATCTGCTAGCCCCGCAATGGGCAAGTACTCCTTGTCCATCTTCATAGATGCTATCTGGGCCTCCGCCTGGAAGACACATTCGATATGAAAGGCATCACCATTACACAGTTCAATGTCTCTTCTCTTCACATTTGCCKCTCAAAGGCGACAAAGGATCTTGTCTGACAGGAGTTTCTCTTTGGAGAACAGAGCTCATTCAAAGCCAGTAACATTTCTGCAGACACCTCACTCTTACCCTGAGGGCAAGGTTTCCCACCAACTGCCAGAGCCCTCACTAGTTGTTAGCAAAGCACAGCAGAGCTGAGTAACCAGGTGCTAGAGGAGATCGCCCATTAGCAGTTAATATGGCTGCACAGAGACATGTGCTTCTTTGCCCAAGCTAGAATGGTCCTGCAGGAAGGGGAGACCTGACTGTTCATAGAATCATAAAGGTTGGAAGGGACCTCTGGAGATCATCTAGTCCAACCYTCCTGCTCAAGYAGGGTCACCTAGAGCATGTTAGACAGGGCTGCATCCAGGCAGGCCTTGAATATCTCCAGAGAAGGAGACTCCACAACCTCGCTGGGCAACCTGGTCCAGTGCTCCATCACTCTCACAGGGAAGAAATTCCTCCTCACGGTCAGGCRGAACTTCCTGTGGTTCAGTTTGTGCCCGTTGCCTCTAGTCCTGTCACATGGGACAACTGAAGAGTTTGTCCTTGTCCCCTTGACACCCTGCCTTCAGGTACTTGTACACATTGRTAAGATCCCCCCTCAGTCTTCTCTCCCCAAGGCTAAACAGGCCCAGCTCTTGCAGCCGTTCCTCAGACGACAGATGCTCCAGCCCTCTGATCATCCTCGTAGCCCTGCGCTGGACTCTTTCCAGTAGCTCCAAGTCTCTCTTGTCCTGGGGAGCCCAGAACTGGACACAGTACTCGAGATGAGGCCTCCCCAGGGCTGAGGAGAGGGGCAGGATCACCTCCCTCCACCTGCTGGCAACCCTCTTCCTAATGCACCCCAAGAGACCATTGGCCTTCTTGGCCACAAGGGCACATTGCTGGCTCATGGTCAGCTTGTCATCTACCAGCACTCCCAGGTCCTTCCCTGCAGAGCTGCTTTCCAAGCAACTCAGCCCCCAGCTTGTACTGGTGTGTAGGGCTATTCCTCCCTAGGTGCAGGACTCTGCCCTTGCCCTTGCTCAACCTCAGGAGGTTCCTCTCTGCCCAGCTCTCCAGCCTGGCCAGGTCTCTCTGGATGGCAGCAAAGCCCTCAGGTGTGTCAGCCACTGCTCCTAGCTTGGGATCATCAGCAAACTTGCTGAGGCAGCGCTCTGTCCCCTCATCCAGGTCCTTGATGAAGAAGTTGAACAGGATGGGACCCACCACTGACCCCTGGGGGACACCACTAGCCATAGGCCTCCACCTAGACTCCACGCCACTAAGCACAACCCTCTGAGCTCTGCCTTTCAGCCAGCTCTCAAGCCACCTCACTGTCCACTCATCTAACCCACACTTCCTGAGCTCATCTAGGAGCATGTTATGGGAGACAGTGTGGAAAGCCTTGCTCAAGTCAAGGGACACAACATCCACTGCTCTCCCCTCATCTACCCAGCCAGTCACTCCATCAGAGAAGGCTATCAGATGGGTTAACCAGGATTTCCCCTTGGTGAATCCATGCTGAATACTCCTGATCACCCTCTCTTCTTCCATATGCTTGGAGATGACATCCACAATGAGCTGTTCCATCCCCTTTCCAGGGATGGAGGTGAGGCTGACCGGCCTCTAGTTGCCTGGGTCCTCCTTCTTGCCCTTTTGGAAGRCTGCASTGACATTGRCTTTCTTCCAGTCCTCAGGCAYCTCTCCAGTTCTCCATGATCTTTCAAAGATGATGGAGAGMGGCCTGGCAACAACATCTGCCAGCTCCCTCAGCACCCGTGGGTGCATCCCATCAGGGCCCATGGATTTGTGGAYGTCWRGYYTGCCCAGAAGWTYTCTAATCCTATCCTCTGCAACCAAAGAAAAGGCTTCCTTTGGCCAGACTTTCTCCCTTACATTCAGGATCTGGGATTCTTGAGGGCTGCCCTTAGCAGTGAAGACTGAAGCAAAGAAGGCATTCAGTAATTCTGCCTTCTTTGTATCCCTTGTCACCAGGGCCTCTGCACCCACACACAGAYCTCCAGCTCCTCCTGTTCGTTCCCCATGCTGYGTGCATTGGTGTACAGGCATTTCAGAGAGGCAGTCATGCCTGCAGGTTTACCAGGAAGGATGTAGGGGGGTCTCCCGTAGCCATATCCCACWCGCACATCCCCAGCTGCATGCACCYGTTGGAGGCCCCCCAATCCAAGCTGTGTTTTGTTSACTACCCYGTGTCTCTGTTACCGAACAGCARAGATTAGCTCAATACAGGGAGACATAGTGTAAAGCGATGTTGGGTAACAGGCTCTTCACAGGCCCTTGATATACTGGGAACGACAAAGTAGGTAAAGCATATTAAATACCCAGAAAACTCAGCCAATTGTGAAGGTGAGCCAGCTTTCAGGCAGGCTGCTTATCTCCTAAACATGACTCCCCCCAGTCTTGCTAATCTCAGTCCTAGCCCACTTTAACGCTAAGTTGGCTTCAACTCACCTCTTCTTTCAAATAGACCTAGCATTAAAAACCAAYCCAAGTCTTTATCTAACACAAGCAGCAAGAACAGTGGACAACAAGCCATACTATGGAAAAATACAGTGATGGAGACATCTTAGAGTGCTCTGGGAACCTTATTCTTGCTCCTAGAGGAGCTGAACAGAGGCTGGCAGCATCCAGATGCCAGCAGGAAGCTATTTTTGCAACACCATACAGGTTCCTGGTTCTGACCTGGCTGTAGTATGCTCTGACAGAGTGAGGACAAGGGACAGTTAGCAGAGCAACTGCTTTATATTTCACACTGACAAAAAACCACAGACAAGATATTCTCCCTATACCAAGGAGACCAGCCAGTCACCATACATGTCAGCTTCCAGCTATTTAACAGCTTATTTCTATTYTTACAGCTCCGAAAGGCTCCAGGCAAAGTTACCCCACCTTCTCTATAATCCCCTCAGGCACAGTATCCACATCCAGCTCCCCTTGCTGGAGTTTCAGACTGGCTTACAGAGCAACTGGTAACAAAGGCTCAGCAGAATTTCTAATCCAAGAAGATTAAGAGGACAGTGTCAGCTCTTTCCTTCCAATGGGTGCTCGCCCAAGAAACATCAGGCTATTCACAGGAAACATCTTTAAGCTCAGAGGACAGCTGAACTGGAGAGCTCATGGAAGGCAGCAACAAATTAGACTTACTTGGATGGGAACAAAACACACTTTCCCTGTTCTTTCGCTTCCTACTGGAACAGTCAGCTGCACTGTCTCTCTGTAGCATTAGCACTGCTAATGGAGATATTCAGCAACGCTGTTGTGCTCTACTAGAGACGAAGTATGTTGTAAGGACCAACAGGCACCTGTTGCCTAGTGATTGCATGTGGGGGCCTTCCCACTCCCTGTTCCTCCCCAGGRTGCCTGGTACCCGGATCTGATTCTGCCGCAGCAGCAGGCTCACCTTACGAACGCAGTTCAGGACGTACGGCTTCCCGTTGTCATCTCGGTACGCTCCCACGCCCAGGTTCATCTTCTTGGAATTGGTGTCRCGCTTGAAAGCTTCTGTCACCCCCAGGATAGGGTCGGGGGGACCCATCTCCACGTGAGACCACCATGAGCTAAAGGGAGAAACAAGCTAAGGATTAGGTGCAGGAACTGAGCTCCTTACAGGGCTGGTCTGGCAGCCTACACCATTCACAACACCCTGCCTAAGGGCTCAGCAGTGGCAGGCTCCCCAACACCCCAAGTGAGGTGCTGTTTCCCAAAGTGAACAGCCCACAGTTTCCCCCTGCTCCACTCCAGCCACATCTAAATCTGCAATAATTCCAAGTGAGCATGTTCCCAAGTTAATCCAGCAGCACATCAGCAGCAGAGTTTGACAAGGCGGGTGGGTTTACATGATAAATAAGCACACCCCTCTCTGCCCCATGGCAGAAAGTAAGCCACGCAAAGCGGGAGGGGACTTCTGAAAGAAGCCACCAAAGGTTTCCCAGGACATGCCAAATTTGAGGAGACCTGGATGGYGTCCTTCCCCCGGGGATCGCTGAAGATTATGGATTGTTTATGGAAATGGGCACAGAGATTTGAAAACAAACACGCGCTGTGGCCCTCGCTGAACAGAATTACGTAAGCACTGGCGCATGACCTCAAAATTTGTTAGGGACCCGCCAGCTGCCCAAACAGAGCATCCCAGCACCCAGAACCACACAGGGCTGGTGTGGGACTGGTCTGTAACCAACCTGTCCTCCCAGGCAGCGTCTCTCCAACTGGACACTACAAACACACTTCGCTATTAAGCGGCACCCTTTGTGTGTGCACCAACAGGACATACATAGCTAGAGAGGACACGTCAAGAGAAATTTTGCCTTTTAATCATTTATTGTGTTTAACCATTTAACCTGTACCTTTAATTGGGGAAGGTACAAGCATTGATAAAACAATTATCTGGGGGAAAACACCTCCCTTATGCTCCCCTTACCTGGCACTGCATTTCAGACTGCAAAATGGGCAGAGGCCCAGTCCAATGCAGCTGAAAATAACTGGCTTCCTCTAAATCATTAATGGGTACAAATGGTCCTGTTTTCCTTACGTGCTGACACCATAAAGGCCCCAGGAAAGAGAAGTCTTAAATTCTTACACTCTGATCACCTGCTACTTCTGCAGGACAGGCTCATTCCCGCAGGTTAGCTCTTGCTAGGGCAACTTGTCCAGATCCAGCCAATTGTGTGAAACATGAACACTGAACCTCTTCCAAACTCCTGGAAAGGCTCCCGAGCATGAAAACTAATCTGCTTTTTCAGGCAGGTTGGTTGATCTAACCAAGGTATTTCCCTTCCCTGTCCCACAAACTTTGACTCCCTTGAGAGCTAAATGCTGTTTTCCCAGAACATGCACAGACCCTCTCTTCCTCGTGTGACAAGCTCTGACTGGAAGGTCCTTTTCCTTGCAGTTAAGCACAAAGCYTCCCTGCGCCAGCAGGATCTTTGCCCAGGTCAGTGCTCTTCACTCCCTAGCAGCCGCTCTATAAACCACCTGCCTCCATCCTGCTGGCAAGACTGCCATCCTGAAGACAGAGTGGCTCACTTAATGTCAAGGACAGACCAGTCCATGCTATAAAAAGAAATCCTGCTATTCTCTCTTTGGCCACAGTCTCTACCTAGTCCCACACTCAGTTTCCGCAGGCTGTAGATACTGCGAGAGGTGTGGTGGTTTTTAACCTGTCTTACAGGGGCAGGCCCCTCTCTGTGGTGGGACACAGCATGTAGCACAAGACAGATCTGGGTCATCTCCCCTCAGAGGGGATTGAGTCTTGAGAGCTAAAGGAGAAACAAAGAACRAGATTGCTTTTGTAGCTAACATCATCACAAATCAGCTTTATAGAGAGAGTTCTTTGGCCCGGGTCACGTGAAGATATCAGCCTTTAGTTACACGAGAATGGTATCCTAGGACTRGATTCTGCCCCATGCAACGCAGGAGGCCTCGAACCTCCCCCGACCAGTCAGACCTCCTGTTGAACGCTGTGCGCACTGCGTTGCACCACGACAGACAAAAGCTTAAGGAAGTAGAAGGTTCTAGTGCTCCTGGGATCATCAGGACTCAAAGTCACTTTCCTCTGCCAATCAGGCCCTGTTTCAGGTCTGTTTAGACCCACTTTAGTTACTACATATACCTGCCTTGCATGTATGTACATGTAGATTACCTCTCATCTGAGCCTCAGACACCATTTGCCCTGTTCCAATTTAATTGYTCTCCTCATCATTACAGTATTCCTACGAAAAAGGCAGCGAACAGGCAGGCACCCCTCAGGCAACCTGAAAATGGAAGCCACGTTTAGCATTTTCTAGACCACTAACCGGTAATTAAGATTTGTTAAATACAGGATCAGCTCAGAAAGGAGGATGAGTCAGTTATGCCACAGACACATACCCTCTGGAGGGACACGGGCTGCAGCAAGCAGCGAGGCAGAAGCTCGGAGAGCTGAGCCAACCCAAGCAGGACGTGTGGAAAGCCACCAAGGGGGCCTGTCCAGGCAAAAATCTGCCGTGGGTTTAGGAAGCAGGCAATGCTGCTTTAAGTATGCCTCTCCCACCACCTTCCTGGCAATGGAGGAGGCAGGGGGAGGCAAAGAAATRCACTTTGCACAAGAGCACACCTCTTTGCTGGTCTAAGATTATTTTGGTACCAAGGGCTGCAGTAGTCTGGTCATCTCTTTTGAAAAGTTGCTGCTTCTGAAATAGTGACAGTACCACCTTTCTGCTGTGCTTTTCACCAAGCYGCTTACAGTCTTTTAGGTATTTAGGTCCCAATCTCACACACTTTAGCAGGTCACTGGGTTCTAATGTGCTACTGCTGCAACTAACGCTGATCCCGCAGCGTTTGCCTAAGCTCCAGCACTCCTGAGAGTTAAGTGCTTTCATTCTGAGCCACTGTTTCTATCAGCTTAAGACAGCAAAGGGTAGGTTTATGGCCATTTTTCCTGTTCTTAGCCCAAGGGTTTTGGGGTGAAGGTTAAAAAAAAATACTCCTCTGCTTTCTCCAGGGAGTTGAGCTGGCAAGAAGATGAGAAAACACTTCAGACCGAGTTGTCCGAACAAATCGGGACACTCAGAGAGATCATCCATYCAAAGCTTTCTGCAAGGGGTTTGGGACACAAGCCATCTAGTAGCAATCCAAAGTTCCACATTCTAACATACAGCTACTCCTGTACTGTCATAAGCACCCTATTTTTTAAGGTAGTGTCTCTGCACTGCACCATGTTTTATTTCAAGCAATTAAAAGAGTGCTGGTGCTGAATAAAGGTCAAAGTTATAAACTGCATRTCCTCTCTGCCTACATTCCAGGGCTGGACATATTTCAGTGCACAGACCTAAATAAAAACAAGTTTAAGCTGTGGTTGAACTACTTGAGGAGTATCAAATGTAAGCCACAGACAGTATTTTCTTCGCCTTCTGGACTTGAACGTAGGTGGCCTGTGGCTGTATTTAGATGCTGAGCAGACCTGTTGTTCAACTAGTCCCCCCCAACAGCCAGCTTGTAAAAAGGTGCTCAGAYAATTGATGCAGCTGAAAAACAAGTTTTTCCCAAATTATTTTTCAGCCAGGTTGGTYTTCTGAGCCAGTTCAGTGCACAGCTGCATGCATGATGTGACAGACAGGACAGAAAGGGTAGGAATGCACACCAGGAACTGTGTAAGACAGCAGCATCCTTAGGAAACACACGTGGCACTTGCAGCCTGAGCTGCAGAGACCCTAAGAGCACGCTTATGGAATCAGGCCAGGCTCACACAGCATGTTTTCCTCCAGGCAGCCAAGCATTTACGAGCCCATTGAAATTTTCCCATTGTTAAAGATCCCTCACATGTTCCCTGAGGTACAGCCCTATAAGATACTTTATTTCAAAATCTCTGCCAAAGCCAGCCCCTATAGTGGTTCTGCAAGTTGGAGCAAAGCAGATCAGGCCAAAGGCGACTCCGTCTGTGATCTCAAAGCTAAAGCAAATATTTATTCAGGATCAATGCTGATAGGCTGCTCCTGATGCCACAGCCCTCTCAAGCCTGAAAAATTAATTGCCCTTGTCAGCTTTGGTCAGCGTCCCACCAGGAAAGCATTTAAAATCATAGTCTCGTGATACATCAGAAGAGCAGACCGAGGGTTATCACTAATTTGTATTTGTGTGTTGAAAGATCCATTTTAATCATTTCATAACTCTTTACCTTTGTCCTGATTTTGGAGAGACCATTTTCAGCGCAGAGAAATCGTAATAGCTCTGAACATCATGTTAAGGTACTAGAGACAAGGACACAGACAATCGCTGATCACTGCTTGGCATCTCCTCTCACCTGAGGAGAAGACACTCTTCAAACATACTGCTTAGCAACAACTGACCTTGGCAGAAAGGCCCTCTATGCACAAAAGGGATGGTCTGCAGCTATGTGACTGCTATTCAATTCCATAGTTTGCAGTCTGCTATAGAGTGAACTTGAGAAGAGCAAAGCTATTGCCAGCAGGCTTACATACCTTTTACAGGTCCCCTACGGAAAAGGGACAGGGCCCAGGGGTCCAAGGGCAGAAAAAACAGTGCCTAGACATCTACTCCTCTATTCTCTAGTAAGAGCCAGAATGCTGCCTTAGAAGCAGCATGGAACAGGAGTATTCAGCTCATAAGGCTGGCAGGGGCCATGTGGGACAAAACARGGTTAACCACTACCTAATAAGCCTGTACCTGCTGGAACAGGAGGGAAGAGTGAAAGAAAGAAAAAAAAAATGCTCTGCAGCACTGACCACGAAGTGCTCTCTAAAGCCACCCAGAGTCAGCAAGGGCCAGGAGTCAAAGGGCTCTGGAAAGCCGCAGGGCCCTGCCAAGGCCCCGGCACACTCCTGAGCGCAGCAGCTGAGCGCTGGTCCCGGCGGAGCCCCCGCCGGCGCCCCAGGGCTCTCGGATCGCCCGTCCTCCGCGGACGGAGGCAGCGGGCTCTTCCAAGGGCTCCAGCTGCGCGCCGGCTCCTTACCCCCATCTCGCTGCTGGCCTCAGGGCTGGCGGTGCCCAAGAGGGACCCGCGGAACCCCCCTCCCCTCCCCTCCCGCGCACACCTCAACACGTGGCAGCGGCACAGCGCTACACCCGAGGCGGCAGCCCCCCGCCCGCAGCGCCGCGCAGCCCCACCCCACCCCACCCCCCCCGCGCAGCGCGCGCCCTCTAAGGCGGCCCCTCAAGGGCAGGCGGGCGGCCCCGGGCCCCGGCCGCAGCCAATCAGAGCGGGAGGCCGCGGCGCGCGCCCCCCGACTCGCCTGGCTCACCCAGCCAATCCGCACGCCCGCCTCCTGCAACCCCCTTCCCCCCCCACGTTCGGACGTCACCGGCTTCACCGGCGCTACAGGATGCGCGGAGGGACACGCTTTGTCCCCGCGAACAGCGC
>NW_028186563.1:105169-114039 GCF_003343005.1 Rhea americana
GCGCTGCGGTGGGCCGGAGCCCAGCTGGCCTCAGCAGCCCTTGCCTGCCTGCGGCTTCCCCCCCACCCCACCCCGCGAGGGCTGCGGGGCTGGCGAGGCCTCGGCGCTGAAGCCGAGGGTAACTGCCCCCGCGGGGGCTGTGCTCGGCGCCGCGCTGGGACGGCCGGGCACCCCGGGCCGCGCAGCCAGGCGCGCAGCCCGCTGAACTGGGACGCTCCCAGTGCGCTCCGCCCCCGTCTGGGAAGCTGCACCGGGGGGTGGCACTGCTACTCCACCGGTACTCCCACGCCAGGACTGGTTTTCCAGGAGAGGGATGCAACCCCTGGTGCTTTGGAGGCGTCTGGGAGGGATAACTGGGAGTTCCTGGGAAATGTGCATGGGGGAGCCGAGGAGGGGCGGGAGGGATGCGCGCCAGCCCCTTCGGGGGCAGCCCAAGCGTGCCAGGTGGGCGGGAGGCTTTAGCCAGCACCRGGAGGGGGAGGAAARAAAGCCCGTTACGGGCACTTGTCTGGGACCACAAGCACAAACACGGCCAAAGAAAGCCTCCTCCAAAGCCACGTCTTCTGAGCCACGCRGCAGCTCCGGCTCTGCAGCGTCACGCAGCCGAGGGGCGTAGAGGCCGGGGGTCTGTGCAGGCGTGAGCCGGAGGAGCGCGGCTGGCCCAGACACGGGGACGGAGCCTGTGGGGGCGAGGGACTCGTCCCACTGTAGCGCGAGTCTCCATACCAAGGTTTTTGCAGCGTAGCTGGACTGCTTGCTGCCCAGGGGGTGATCGTGCGGGGCACATGCGTGTGCCAGTGTCCCCAGCAGCTGGCCCTTGTGCCCTTACACTTCAGTGCCTTCACTGTCTCAGTGACACCGAGATGCACTTGGGGGCAATGCCCTGCCAGCCCGGAGCACGGGAACAACAGCATGGCTATTTTGCAGCAGGAGATACCATGCCTCTGTGCTGGTCTCAAGGGCGGTGGAGAGACAAGGGACCATAAGACATCTCTGCTGGCCAAATGTCCTACTGGTAGCACACCCCAAACCTGGTTTCATACAGCTCRAGGGCCTGGGGGAGGGGGTTTTCTGTGTGTGAGTGTGGTCTGAGGGGCTGAGTAAAGCTATTCCTGCAGGACAGGTGTTTGTAACTTCTCCTTTCACCCTCCCTTACCCCAAGATGAGTTTTCTAGGCCCRGTTCGGCCACGATCTGGCTGTGGTATCTCTCCTTTCACTGCTGTCCCTCTGCAGCAGGCTCAGGCATTAGCAGGAGCTGGRCAGGTTAAGGCAATGATTTATTAACTTTTCTTTCCCTAGGCTAAATGTGCCAAGGASTCATTTTTTACCTCTGTCCACACCGGAGTCTTTATTCAGGATTGAGTTGGGCACATTTGGGATGACGAGCTTAGTGCTAATGAGCAAAGTTTCACCAGGGCTGTCTCCGCCCTCCCACCACTACCTAGGTTTCTGATCTACTCCTGGCAAGATTTTTTTTCTCCCTCTCACCATCTATAACAGCTTAATTAGTCTCAGCAGAGCTCAGTGGCTTTCTGAAAAGCTGAGAAAGCCAGCAGATGTCTCCATCARATTCACTTCTGATCATGTCTCTCTCCGCTGCTATCCGAGAGCTCCCCATCCATCAGCTGCACCACCAGCAGGCAGCACCTGCTAAGCCAAAGGCTTTAAGCCTCTCCATGCTGCCTTCGGGGCATTTTGGGAAGACAAAAGAGGAACACAGCTTACAGGAAGGTAAAGGAGGTACTCTTATTTATCATTAGGGAAGCATCACCTGTATCCCATCCTGCTACAGCTATATGCTATATTGGTTTAATAGCTTAAACCATGGGACAGACCTACAAAACAGAGCAGAGCGCTCTGGGCCATCCACCCACCTGGTGGACACCAGTGGCTGCTGGCCAAGAGCACTAGCAGAGAGAGGGCCCAGGGGTCCCCTCAGCACCCTGGCGAAGGGCTTGGCCATGCATGTGCCTGGCCGGAGGAGGCGAAACGCCCAGGCACAGCGTAGAGTCTGGTAGCAGTACTTGAGTTTATTTGTAAACTGGTCTTTGGTAAACAATAAGAACACAAAAGAGACCAAACGAATGAGAAGACAACCCTCCCCCCCCMAAAAAAAAAGGAACAAAAAATCCAAAAAACCCAACCAGCTCGACGGGAAAAATAAAAGTTCACTCCAGATTTTAACAGGAAAACAAACTACGGCAAAGGCGGGAGAGGAGGAAACCCAAGAAGAGCTGCACTAGCGCCCTATGCAACGCGTAACAGTGAGGACGGGGCCGCGGGCGACGAGGCCATGCAGCGCGCCCCCTCCCATGGCGGGCAGGGGCTGGGCCCCGGGCAGAAGCAGGTGGGCAAACGCCAGCGGAGGGCACAGTGAGGCGGGCACAGAGCTCCCGGCCGGCGCCGCGGCGGCGATTGCTCCCTTCTTTGTGCTCTCTTTCGGCGCAGTGATGGGGGGCGACGGGCRGGGGGGAGGAAATCCAGAACGAGGAAGAGAGGGAGCACAGGGGACCCTACATGGGGGGCTCGTTGCAGAGCACAATTTCAAGCTCCTTGCGGTAGAGTTTGCCCCCGTCGGAGAGGTTCATGATGCTCTTTCTGTAGTTGGTGAGTTGGTGGATGTTCATCTCCTGCAAGGATTGGGGCCGTGGGGGCTGCATCAGTGACAGGCTGTGCACCCACATTTCCCCATGCACTTCCTTGGTGCTAGAGCCCCAGCACCCTGGGAGTCCCCTTGGGGTGCTGCAGCCTCTCTTCTGCTGCAGCACGGCCTCCTTGCTCCCTCCGAGACCTGGAGAAGGGCCTGGGAAGTGGGAGCTCCTGCCTGGCACTCCAGGAGCCCAGGTGAGGTTTCAGCCACCTCCGCAAAGCCCAAACATGGTCTGTGGGAGCTCTGGCTGCAAGCACTGGGCTACAGGACTAGTTTTTATCCTGAACTGAGGGCAACTTGGACACACAGGGTGGAAGATACCCCTGTGGGTGCGCTGGTCTGCACGGGGGCAGAGCTCTGCTGCAAGCTGTGCTGAGAGGCAGCATGGAAGGAGAGGCAGCGTGGGGAGTCAGAGGGATGTGTGGGCTCCCTCCCACCTGGCCATTCCCCACTTACTTTCTTGTTCTTTTCGTACAGGTCTTTCAAAAGCGCGTCCAGCTCGTTCTCGTCAATGAAGCCGCTCCCATCCTGGCCAGTGATGGAGGGACATGAGCCCAGGGAAGGACACATGCCCAGTGAGCCCACCCCCAGGAAGAGCATCCAGATCCCCATATCAGAGTGGAGAATTGATCCAAAGACTTTTGCTGAACTATTTTTGCCTGGAGCAGTYTCTCAGGCCCCAAGTTACTCCCAGCCCCATGGAGGGGATGGGAAAACATCTAGAAGAGACTGAAAAGCAGGAGACCCTCAGCAGAGCCTCCCCAAAACATMATCTACATCCCAGCGAAGTGGGATGTGGGAGACACCATCTCTTCCAGGCCTGTGGGTCTGTTGGAGGCAGCCTGCTCCCAGCACGCTGGCAGCGGGGCTGGTGGCTGCCCYGAGCCAGAGCCGGTCGCCTGCATCCAGCCTTCCCCTTGCCACCAAGCCAGCACCGAGGGCCCTCTCCCTGCCATCCGCTCCACCAGGTTAAATCCCCTTGTCTTTCTTTGCCACTGCTCACGCACCTTATCATAAAATGCAAAGATAGCATTGAATTCCTCCGACGACAACTTCATTCCCTGGCAAGAGAAACAGATGTAAGGGAGGGGAAAGAGGCACACTGCAAACAGGGAATAGGATTTTTTTTTACCTGAAACTTAAGGAGGAAGTTTTCTTGCACAGGCAAAAGTCTGAAAAAACAAGGCCAGAGGATGAGTAGGAAGCAGCCAGGTGACACTGAGCAAGTGGTGACACTGAGCCCCGACAGACGGGAGAGCGCCGCGGACTGGGCACGCGAACRCCACGCTGCTGCCTGAGCCACGCGAAAGGGCGCACCGAAGAGGAAAACCTGCTTTCCTCCGGCAGCCGAAGCGAAAGCAAACCCTTAACAGATACGGATGCCTTGAGGTTTTCTCCTCCCCACCGCTTGCTCCTTTTGCTCCCCGAATCCCGGCAGCAGCGCTGATCTGGGGGTGCAGAGGGGCAGCCCAGCTCACGGTCCCGCAGCCCTTTTCTCGGGAGGAGGCGGCATCCGAGGAGACACCCGCACCCCGCGCGGCCGCGGAGGGTCTTACCGGGACATCTCSGAGAGGCCCAGCTTCCCGTCTCCGTTCATGTCGAACATCCGCAGCTGTGGGGACGCGAGCGGCGGCCGGTCACCGAGCGGCTCTTCCCTCCCTCCCGCGGCGAGGTGGGCGAAGGCAGGAGACCCCGGGGCTCGCCGTCCCCGTCCCCCCCCAAACTTACGATGGTCTGCGTGTACTCCTGCAGCTTGGGTTCGTCGTAGGGCCTGTTGGCCTTCTTCAGCAGGTCCGACAGGAAGCCCTGGGCGGAGAGCGCCACGTTGGCCGCCGCGCCGTCCCCGTCCCCCCTCCCCCCGAGCACCCCGCGCGGCCCCGGGGCGCAGCCCGGCCCACGCCGCCACCGCCTCGCGGCCCACCTTGAGCTCGTTGGCTTCGATGTAGCCGCTGCGGTCCGTGTCGTACCTCCGCCAGGCCTGCGAGGGAGGCACCGCGAGCGTTCGGCCGGCCGCCCGAGCCCGCCGCTTTCGTTCGCCCCGGTGCGCGCCGCCGCAAGAGCTCCCGCGTTACCGGCCCCCGCTGCCGCTACCGGGGCGCCGCTCTGACACCCGCCTGCGTCCCCCGATTCGACGGGGACCGGCGGCCGCCCCACAAGCCGCTCTCCTCCTCCCGCCTCGGCCTCCGGCGCGGGCTCCGCTTTGCGAGCGCGGCTGCAAAGCCGCCCCGACGCCGAATTCGAGCCTGAGATTTGGGGGAGACCGGGGGCGGCTCRTTTGCCCCCGGCCGAGCCGGTCGCCGGGACAGCAGGGACCGAAACRGGCTCGAGAAGCTGCGGCTGGAAACGGCGCGAGGGCCGCGCCGGCCCCGCTCACCTCCATGAACTCCGAGCTGGAGCCGACGTGCTGGCGGAAGCACAGCAGGAAGTTCTCCTCCGTGGGCAGGATCTGGGCCAGCTGCGGGGCACGGCGAGCGTCAGCGGGGCACGGCGAGCGTCGGCGGGACGAGGCCCCGGGCCCCCCCAGCGCTCCCTGCTCACCCTCCCAGCCACGCGCCCGAACTTCTCCCTGTCTCCTGTACGGAGATTTCCGCTCGTCCGCGGTACCCCCGAAGAAGCGACGGCCCCCTCCGAGCTTCGCCCGGGCGCCTCCTCCCGCCCTCCGCGGCCGCCTCGGCTGCCGGCAGCGCCCGAGGCGCCACGCCGGGCCCTCTCRGCCCCCGCCGGGCAGGGGAAGCTGCTCCGCCGTGACTCACCTCCGCCATCTCGATTTTGCCGTCCGCGTTTTTGTCGTACTTGTGCATGAAATCCTTCATCTTCTCGCCAAAGTTGTCGTTCTTGGAGTCCTGCCGGCAAAGAGCGGGGACGGGAGTCAGTTCCTCCCCTCTCCGCGGGCRCCCCGGGAAATCGGAGCCACCCGGCCTGATACAGCCCCCGTATTTTTAATTCAAACCTGTTCCCCCCCGACCTGGCGGCACGCGAGTCCCTTCCCGGCCCGGGGTGGGGGGCCCTGCAGCCATGGATAAGCAGGGAGCAAAAGCAGGGGAGAGCCTTACCACGCCAGCCCCCTTCCTAGCGCTTTCCAGCTCCTGGAAGAAGTTTTCCAGCTCTTTGCCTTCGATGTAGCCGTTTCCTGGGGAGGAAGAAGAAACCCGAGGTGTTGGCGAGCGAGGGCAGAGAGATGCTCCGGGGTGGGGGGGACGCGGCGGGCTCCTCGGCGGCATCCAGGTGCCGAAGGAGCGGGGCCCAGCTGCCGTCTGCCACATAGGATATACCTAATGGCCTTCACCACCTATATATTTATATGTCAAGATGTGGCTCCTATGGCAACGCGCCTTCTCTTCGCCTTAATGAAGCTGCCACAATTAGTTTCCTTCCAGCCCCGCTTCGTCACGGCACTTTTGCCCGTAATTGCTCTTCCAAAGGCTCCTGTGCTCGGGGCGCTTTTCTGTGCTCCGGAGGGTTAGCGGGAGGAAGGTTCATCAAAGATTTAACGAAGCGCTCCCTCAGCAGCAGCTGTCGGTGCCTTCAAGCCCCGGGGGGCAGGGGGGGGGGACCGGAGCGGCAGCCGCACAGCGTGGCCCGGCCGGGGCCAGGCACCACGGCGTCCCTCGGGGTGCTGGCGGGAGCCTCCGCGCAGCCGCCGCGGCATGGGATGGCGGCACCTTCTCCCTATGCTTTGCTTTCCACCAGGCTCCTTGGTCCCTCAGAGGGGATGGCGCCTGCACCTCCTTCCCGGCTGCCTCGGGAGCGAGTCCCAAGCACCGAGGCGGGAAGGCGCTTTTCCTCTCGGACACAGCCCCACCGCAACATGGTGCATGCTTTTGCATCTGAGGGACAGCAGAAACCAGCTGGTGTTGCCCTCTCCGTTCCCTCCTCTGCTACCCTCCGTCCACCCATCCGTGGAGCTGCCCTGGCTGCCGGGAAAGTCAGGACTTCATCGCCTCATCCTCCTCCTGGAGGAAAGCCCTCTCTGCTGCCCAGCAGCTCAGCAGGTCACCAGGGCCGCTGTCTCCCCAGATCCCCGCGTGCCACTTGCTCTCCAGAGAGCCCTAGGAGGAGCTCACACGAGCCCCGCGCAAACGGAGCCATCTCACATCCCACCTCTGCTTCCAAGCCCGGAAAAGGAGCCGGAGCACCCAGAAACGGTGCCCTTAGCAAGGACAGGGATGGCTGACGCCATGAAGCCAGGCCGGGGAGAGGCAGGTCGCAGCCGCCGGGGACGGGACGAGAGAGCAGATCTCCACGCTCATGGTGGATGGAGTGGGAAGAGCCGCTCTGGCCATGCTGAGGAGATGTCTCCCCGGCACAGAGGGTTTTGAGAACAGGCAGAAGCATGGAGCAGTTTGGGCTCGGACCCTGAGGGGAACGGCACCCTCCCCCTGCCTCGGGGCTGCCGAGCAAGCCGGGGTCTGGCCTGACGGCATGTTTTGGAGGTGACGGAGCACATCCAAGAGCATGGTGCAACACACTGCAAAAGACAGCGCGTCCCCCGCCTGGGACGTCTCCTTTCCCGCAGCGGGCACAGCCAACCGTGCGCGGCAGCTCGCCAAGGATGGCGGCAGCGCTCAGGCTCCCCCACCGATGTTCCCGCTGCCCCAGCGGAGCCTGCACGCGMGTGTCCCTGCACCTGGAGCACGGCAACGTAGAGGGGAACCGTTAAAGGGCAGCTGTCACCGCACGAGCATGGCCAGAGCCCCCCGTTCTGCCAAGATGCTCCAGCAGGGAGGAAGTCACTAACCCCAGCAGGGACAAGGACAGCACRGCCTGTCCATTGGGTGCCACAGGAACCCGGACGCCCAGCCAGGAGGATTGCACAGCACCCAAGAGACTGACCACTGGCTCCAGCAGCCGGAGCCGCTGCATGACGCAGCTCCCAGGAGGGCTCGTTCYCTTCGCCGCTGCCCGCCCGGCCTCTGTGAGAGCCCCAGCCCCTTCCCATGCCGAGCAGCTCCAAAGGGATGGGAAGCACCAGGATGAGCAAGAGCTTTCCAAGGGCTGGTTCCCCCAGGGAGCCCTGGCTGAGCTGGCTTCACAGCACCAGAGAAATTGCACCAAAAAACTTTCTACCAAAGTGATTTTTTTTGGCGTGATTTTTGTCCCCCTTTTGTCAGCAAGATGCGAACAGAGCTGTTCTCCCAGCTCCAGCAGGGACCCTTGGCTGGGACAGGCACAGTCCAGCTGAAGAGCCCAGGCTAGTCCTTGCTAAGCAGCCTCTTTCGAAGTGTGGGGATTGATCCTGATCTTGGTTCTGGGGTCTGTCCAGAGCCAGCTCAGAGAGCACCCACCGCACAGCACCCTTGCCTACCCTGGACGCAGCTGCGGAGCGGCAGCCAGCGTGCCCAGGCAGCTCCGCGCCATCTGCGCACGGTGGAGGAGAGGTCCCCGTTGGGGACGTGGCTGCCGCGTCCCCACGGCACAGAGCTCTCCATCCAGCCGGGCTCGGGAGCCGTGGCAGAGCCCGTTCCCCGTCCCGCTCTGGGCGAGGGACACCTCATCCATCACCCCCTGCCTCCGGGGAGTGGGATGACCCCAGGTCCCAGTCTGCACCCACACTGTCCCCCCAGGCCTGCAGGCAACCTGGGCACAAGCCAAGGGCCCCCGCCGAGGTGGCGGATGGAGTCGAGCGGAGGTTGCAGCCCAGCTGCCGTGAGCCCCGCAGAGGGCCCACAGCCCAGGCTCCCCCAGTGGGATAGCAGGGATGCTCCCCTTGGCAAACTGGGCACAAACTGGGCTGGCAGCCCCAGCCGACAGGGACCCCATTTTGCCTTGAGCCAGGGCGCCCGGGAAGGGCAGCCCCCTCTGCAGCCCRCTCTCACCCACCACCCGCAGCACAGCTCGGGGCTGCTGCCAGCTCTGGGAGACCCCCCAGCCCCGGGGGAGGGGGGTGAGGGGAGACCCGCGGCGTGTCCGGGCTCGGCAGCCCCCGGGTGTGTGTGTGAGGGAGGGGTCCCGGCTGGAAGCCGGTCCCGGGGCTCCGTTATCCCCCCGCCCGGGCGCGGGGCTCCCTCCCGATGGGGCTGCGGTCCCGGGGCGCCAGCCGCGCTCCGGGGCTCTCGGCATCGCCCCGCGCGGCCCCGAGGGCGCCGCCGCCGCCCGCGGGCACTGACCGTCGGCGTCGAAGTGTTTCCAGACGTCGAGGAACTGCGAGGCGGTGAGCTCGGCCAGGTGGAGGTGCGGGGCTGGCTGCTGGCCGGCCATGCTCCCGCTCCCGGTGCCGCC
>NW_028186563.1:114371-115550 GCF_003343005.1 Rhea americana
CCCGTGCCACCCGGCCCTGCCCGTGTCACCCGTGTCACCCTGCCCTTGTCCTGCCCCCCCTCACCCGGCCCTGTGCTCCCTGTCACTGCCTCCCTGCCCTGCGTCACCCATCCTTGCCAGCGTCACCCCTCTCTGCTGTGTCACCCACCCCTGCGGAAACAACCCTAGGCACCCCGCGGTGTCCCCAGCGCTGGCTCCGGTGCGGAGCTGGATGCTGGGGCTGGTGCGTCACAGGAACATCTGGGAGCCAGAGCAGAGCAGCCTCGGAGCCGACGGGGATGCCGCTTTCCCGAGGAGGCTGCAGAACGGGTCCTTGGGGGTCCTTCCCTGAGTCCCTCTCTCCATCCTGTCCCAAATCCCCCCGCCCAGGATCGCTGCTCCCTTTCCTGGGGCCAGGAAGAAGGATGCATTTCCTGGGCAGCCCACAGCAGCCTGGGCAATGTTATATGCACCCTGTCCTGGTGCCCCAGTGCTCCCCGGGGTGTCCCCAGCATGGCCGAGGGAGCTGTGCAGCAGCGCCGGGACGTGGGGGACATCCCCGGCTCTGGCTCTGCAGCGCAGCGGTGTCGGGCAYGCACAAGCCCCGGGGAGGAGCCAGGGCCACGGGGGAGCAGGCACCCAGCACCTGGGGTGCTCCCAAAGCAGGACCTTCCACCYGCAAGGCGTGGGCTGGGGTACCCGAAGGGGAACGGCGAGCCGAGACCAGGACGGGGCTGGGCCGAGAGCGCTGCAAGGACTCCGCCGATGTGCGAGGCAGGAGCCCTGATTTACAGATATTTGGAAAGCTGGCTCCTAACAGCGTCGCCACTAACGATTTCCGGGGCCTGGCGCRAGGAGCAGCGTGGAAGTGACCCCATCCCAAGGAGCTGGAGGCGGGTGCTCGGCCGCGCTCCCGTCCTTGCTTCATTTTTGTGCCCTTCCAAATCTCTCTTTGGGGTTTGGCATCTCGCAGCCTCTTTGCTTTCGCATAACCCTGCAGGGCTGCTCTGCGATGGCTGCGTGGAGCCGAAGCAGCCCCAGCCGGTGAAGGCAGGATCAGTCCGCGGAGGCTTTCCCGTCCCTGCTAGAGGACYAGTTTGGTTTGGCGGGAGGAAAGCACCGTTCGCCGCTGCAGCCGGCCGCAGGTGCGGGACGGCAGCTCTTGGCACCCCGCGTCCGCTCCCTCCAAAGCGGTTCGTC
>NW_028186563.1:115795-133865 GCF_003343005.1 Rhea americana
GTGAGACGCTTTGGCCAATAAAAATGCTCAATTAGAGATGAGAAGAACGTGGCAAAGTTCAGATGTGTGCAGAGCACGGACGCGATCAGCGCCCGGCAGCTGCTGGGAGGTACCTGGTGGACTTCACATCTCCCCCGGCRTCGGGGACCTTTATTCCAGTCTCTCCGGGGCCGAAGTGCCTCTGTGTCCGTCCCCGTGCTTTAACGAGCGCGACGCGGGGCAGTCCCAGCCCGGGCAGCGAGATGCTACGCCAGCATCCCATGGGGAGAAGCAGCCCGGGAGGCTCCTTTTCCTCCTGCTCCTTCCTCCGCTCCAAAGCACCCTTCAATCCTGCGCCGGGAGGCTCGAGGGTGTCGTAGGTGCTCCGTTCAGCTTGCCCGGTGCGAAGATGCTCCCGGAAAAGCTTCCTTTTCTCTTTGAAGCAGTTTCTCAGTTTTCCCTCCYCAGCCAGCCCACGCCTGTTGATTTTCCTTCCTCCTCCCTTCGGAGTTCAKTTTTTCGGGTGTTTGAGAGTGGAAACTTGCTGCATCCCCGGGGTTGGGCTCAGCTGAGACCCCCTCATGCATGCAGCAGGTCGGGGAGGGAAGGGGCACGGGGGAGCGTCAGGTCCYGAGTGTCGGCCCGTGATCTGCTCCGCGAGGCTGGGGGACACCAGAGATCCTGGTTGCCTGGGAAAGAGGTTATGGCTGCGCGTTAACTTGGGTTTTCCAGCTCTCCCGTCCCCATCCCCGCAAGCGGAGCCCTCCGTCGGGGACCGCAGCCCGAGCACGCAGCCTCCCAGCAGGGGTGGCTCAGGGATCRATAGCCTGTCACCGTCACGCTGCTCTGGGAGGTCAGGGTGCCGGGGCAGCCGAGGAAGAGGAGGGTCTGGGCTGCAAAGAGGAGCCAAGGAACCAGCAGGTATCTTGAAAATCACCTTTGGGACTTCTACTCCCTGCTCAGTTTGGGCCGAGACTGGCCATAGAGTGAGAAATCTAGGGCAAATTTTAAGACTATTTCCATTTTTTCTCTGTTCACTTTGATGTCAGGTAGACGTGGCCCAAACCAGGAACGTTTTCAAGCTTCCTGTCACCAGAAGTTGCCCACAGCCACTCGCAGGAGCTGACATTTCTGGTCCAGAGGACCAGCATTTTCTGATGAAGTGTGTTTTTTCTGAAGGGTTTGGATCAGGAGCTCTCCAGGGCAGGGACCAGCTGCCTGTTTCGGGTCCATCCGGCACGTGGCCGCCGGCCACTTGGGCGCCCACAACCTCAAACCCACTCCCCACTCACACGGACACCAGCGACTCTCAGTAGCTGCTAATTATCCRCAGGCAAAAAAATGTGCGTTTCTGGTGGCAATGCTGTGCCTGGTCTAGTGCCAGGCTTTTCCCTTCTCCCATGCCGTGTCCTGGTGGGAAACAAGTCCCTTCCCACGCGAGAGGCCGCTGCGGGGCCGGAGGGGGAGGTGGGAGCCTCGAGGCCGGGATGCGGTCGGGGAGAAGGGAGATGTGGGGCTGCAGCCCCCGTTCCTGCCTGCAGCTGTGTTTACCACCCAGCAGGACTCCCGGGTCGGACGTGATGGGCCCCAGCACTACTTGCTAGCTCTGATTTCCTTCTTTTCCTCCTCCCTCTCTTTTCTTCTTTTTTTTCTCACTGCTTCAGACATGTGAAAAAGGTCAGATCCAGTAAAGATGCTCTCGTCTTCCGGGCAGGAAATTCACGGGCAGCCTGGTGCCCAGAGAGCCCGCACCACGCGCCAAGAGAGGGCAAAGGGACGGGGGCAGGCACCCCATCCGCRGAGCCCTCCACGCACCCCAGAGCTCACGCTTGGCTGCCAGCGTGGCTCTCTCTTAGCCAGCTCAAGGGTTTCAGATGCCCTGAAGGTGTCCGGCACGGAAGCCCGCGGTGAAACGCTTCCTCGAGCTGCGCTGCGTAAAGGTGGCTTGGCAAAGCTATCAACCAGAAACAACGTTTGCTGGGAACTGGAGCCGCCTCAGCATCAGTGTCCTGGCACGGGGTGAAGGACTTCTGCGAGGTGTCTTCAGAAACAAGAGTTCACTGCTCAGGGAAGGATTTTTCTAAGTGTTTCATCTGCATTGAAAAAGAATCTCAAAGAGCAGCTTCTGCTAAGGAGAGCAAGGGGAGTCTCTCTTCCTCCTAAMAGCTCTCTTGCGGCAGGGGTGTCCAGGCGTTGGGCATGAAGGGAAACCCATGGGAGAAGACTGGGCTGGATGGACCAACGGACACGCGGTCCAGATCATAAACTAACTCCTCTCYGGAATTGCCGCGAGATTTTGGAAATACCCAACCGATCGCTCCGCTTGCCAAGCCAGGCTGCCTCGGGCTCTAATTCAGCAAAGCGCTTGAGCCACCTTTCTGCCCCAAACTGTGTCTTTTACGCAGCTAAATTAAATGAACTCGGCTCGGCCGCCTGCCCTGGCTTGTGCCGTATCAGACGGAGAGGGATGCTCCCTGTTGTTCCACATATTCATCGCAGCAGGGAAGGATTTAATTCTTTCTAGTGTACTAAATCCTTGCAGAGAAGACTTAAAGCTTTTTTGAAGGGGGAAAAAATTAGCAAAAACCCCTTAATTTAAATGCAGATTTCYGGTAAAGAGAAATGTCTAAAGGAACTTTGATAACTTGAAGGCAAAGCCTATGTTCAGTTACTGAGCTGAGACTCAAAGTACATTTTTTTAAAAGCTTTTCGGTTTGCTTTCATGTTCTGCAAAAGAGTGCAAACAGYGATTCTCCTGTAAAAGAAATGTTCGGGTAAACTGAGCCTTGCCCAGCAAACAGAGGCTGGATCACTCGGTCAGGTTTGCTGGGGGTGGTGGTGTCAGAACAGTTGTTTCTCAGATGCCAGTGGAGATCTCTCGTAAAAAACTCAATAGGACTGTCTGGCCAAGGGGTTTATCAGAGATTTTGCCCCTTGATAACRCACTTTCACATGAATCACGCATGATGGTATCACCACAACATCTCCTTCTTCCCTGGGGAGTTAGAAGCAGGAGGACTCAGTGACCTCCTTAGCCCTGAAAAATGTTCTTGCACTCGTGCAATGGTGGCTGCTAGACAGTGAAGAATTAGCTGTACCAGCTCTGCAGCAAGGGGCACAGACCACCTGGTGATAACCGCAGCACAGGTCCATCCTGCTATGAGGATCAGAGGGGGCCGGGGTCCATCAGGGCAGCTGAACTGAGGTTAGGGACAAGCTGCGCTGGTGGCATTCGCTTCCCAGACTGTTTCTCTGTTCATGGCTAACCTGAAGCACTGAAAAAGCCAGCATCAGGCCTCACCAATCATGAAATTTGGGATTCTTTTCTTTCACTTGCTAGTTCCTTAGTTTTCTCCCATCTTTCAGGTTAACTTGATGACCACAAAAGCCAGAAATTCAAAATTAAGTAAGTTGCATAGAAAATGAGAACAAAAGGAAGCTGAGGTTCTCTTAGAGCTAATTATTTCAGCCATTGATGTTTTTAGAAAGTAGTAGATGAACCAAATAAAAAGCACAGGATCCACTGACAGAAGCATGACTGTGCCTTGTCCCATAGGATCTCAGGTGAGAGGCGCCAGGGAAACCATGCCCTGCCTCCAGTGTAGATGACTTCTTGTGCTGGTGGCCATCGCAGCCTTGGGTGTGTGTCCAGCACCACATCTTTCACCGGCTCGTAACTTAGTTGAAGACCTCCTTAGAAAACTTGGTTCTTGGTACTTTCTCACCTAACCAGCTCCCCTGCCCAGTTGGGTTAGCCGCACTAAGAAGTACCTGGGCTAAATGTTAGTCAAACTTTGGACCAGATCTTGAGTTTTGAGGCTTTGCTGCCCTGTTCTCCAGGCTGTAGGGCTGAGACGGGAGCTACAGCTAACGACCTCRTCTTCCTTTCTAACCTGCAGTCCTGGAGTGCCAAACACAAACACGTTGTTTTCAGTATCACAGTAGGTTTTATTTCCTCCCAGTTTCTTCTCCATACATCTTCCCCACACTTGCATCAGTGCATTTCAGTATTTTGGAATTTATTAACAGTAAAAAGTGTGTTTGATTAAAAGGATCTCCAAAATCCACTCRTTAATTGTATCCCTCCCTCTCTCCTCCAAGGCGTGAACAAGATCCTTTTCAAAGTGCCTGCAGCCCATCTAGTTATTCAACAGGGAGAAAAGGCAGGATATTCACACAGAATTCAAGCTGCCTAGGTCAGCCTTTGATGGTAGAAAGGAAGGCCCCCAACTTTTAAAGGGCTCAAATGTTATTTAGGCATTTCTTTAAAAATAACTATATGGAAGAAAATTTCAGATTAAGTTTTAAGTTGTGTTCAAACATAAGTGCATGGTACTTAGATATCTGGTTTTCACCTTAAAATTTCCCTCTGAGATGTTAGTAYATATTACCTTCCCCCTAGGGAGGGGCTGAAAGATGTTTATCTAACACTCGAACTCTTCAGACTGATTGGGAAGAGGCGTGTATTCGGTGTACAGCAAGCAGGTGTTGCTGCCAAACTCCTACAGTCTCAAGCCCAGCCTGAGGGATACCAGCACAGCAGTGAGGCTTTTTGGATACTTCCCATCAAGACCCAGTCGAGCCTGATTCTGATTAACTAATGGAGCCTGATGAAATCCCAGCCTTAGCTACTCTGCCCGCCCGCTAGTTACGGCTAACCGCACAGCTGTCTTCTCCTCTCACTTGAGAGACTTTKTATTTACAAGGTATTAATTAGATGAATGTGAAGTACCCTTTTCTAAGCAGGGGAAATTACCCGGTCTCTCTCTGCCCTGTAACAAGCACGTATTAGGACAACTTGTAGTCTGAAAAGGCAGCAGGTAAAAATGGTTCCTTCTTTCTCTGAACATCTGTTGCTTTTCATATTTCCTCCCTTATACTGTTGCCGTTGACAMGCAATTCACTCCTGCTAGACCTGAAAAGGCAACAGACTTATGGAAGGAGGAGCTGGAGTCTGTTCTCCTGTGTCTGTGATCAGAATTGGTCCCTGAGATTGTCTKGACCATCAGACTAGTTGAATGGAAAGAGGTGCTACCTCAGAGGGCTTAGTTTGAGGGCAGAGAGGTACTGAAACAGTGACATAGCCAGCAGAACACTTCCAATGAATCCTCTACTTCTGGAAGACCTAAAGAACAGGTTRGGTAGACATTTGTCAGGAATGATCACAAGTAATCCTGCCCTGGGGAACAGGATGGTTCCTCGAGATCTCTTCTACACCTAAGGTGCAATCGTTTCACGAAACGGTGCCAGATAGGCATGGTTTGATTTTGATCTCTTCCTAGTGGTAACATCTGCATCAGTAATAACACACTGGTTGAGACTAGTAATTGCAAAATGAAGGGCTTCAAAATAATAGCTCTCTGAAAAAAWAAATCACTAAGCCACGATGTCCTGTTGTGCCCTTTACTGAAGAAAAGTCACAGAAGGGCTAGCATCAATGGTAAGCAATCAATCAGCTAAATTAAGGAAGCCAAATTAGAAGCTCTCCATGACGAGTTGAGTGTCTTCAGTTCAGATCACTRTGTCATCTGAAAACATTTAACTGCGACAGTGACGGGCTGTACAAAAAACTCCAAGATAAATGAATGAAAAAGGTTACCTAATGATTGCAGTCACTGTTCCTCAAAGCTCAGCTTGACCTTTGGGGAATAATGCATAGTCCTGGTGAATATTCACCATGGACTATCCATGACAGATCAGTGGCATGCTGGTAAAAGGGAATGTAGTGGTCTCTCTTGTTTGTTCCTTACTCACTGCTAGGTTCAATTTCTTCATGAAAAATGACCAATGAAAGCAGAAAAATATCCTATCTGTTGATAAATATTAATTCCATTGTAATTTCACATCACTGAACTCCAGAAATGATTGATGCTCCAGCATCTGCTGCAGGGACTGCAACAGCACAAAGTTGGGGTGAAACACTGGACTAGAGGGTGGTCTTCTCTCTGTCTTGGGACAATAAGAGGCAACTGGCCTCAGGTGCAGCCAGCACCATTGGCTCAGACTACTGATCTCCAAGACATCTAGAGACAAATTGAATAAAGACTGGTAGAGTCAGATCTGGATTCTTTTTTGCAGGTTGAYCACTTATACACAGTGCCTGGACAAGTCATCTTTTAGTTGAGCTGCACTCTCCCTGTCTGTAAAATAAGGCAACACTGATTCAGCCTTGTAAACGGAGTGGAGAGGTGTGAGTGGGATGTGTTGCAGAAATGCTGCACTCAGGTACTCAGCTCTGCACCTCATCTTGGAAGTGAGCAGCAAGAAGACTCTCTGGTGAAACCTTTAGGGGATATTAGGTGAACACTCTCCCTCCCCCAAATGTTTGGGGATGCAGTGGCTTTCAGAGCCATAAAATCAATTGTAATTTGCATACTGTGCAGTATTGCTTGTTCCAGATTGATCCGATTTTTTGTCTCACCCATTTTACATACCCAGGTCCTCACTCAAACCTTAGAGTCTTCCTGTGGACTTCTACTGGCTCTGGATCAGGTCCTAACACAGCATTCCCAGCAGTCACTATACCCTGAGATCAGCTCTCCGCCCTTCAGGATTGATTACCAGCTAGGGGCTCAGGGCAGTGAGGGAGAGGAGAACCACAGCAGCAGAGTGCTGCGCTGAGAGGCAGGGGCACACAGATAAGACACATCGAACGCTCTGCAGCGTGAAGAGGGGGAGCTGTAGCTCATGTTACTGAGGTGCTCAGTGCAGACATTTGGGGTTGGGGATCTACCAGAGACCATCAGGTTGTGTTTCTTGAAGTGCCCGAAGGCCATTCCTGGCAGGGCATAAAGGGAGGTGGCTATTAACAAGGGCATCATTCTGGCAAACTTCTCTGTGCCTGACCAACTACACCACAGGGACAAAGATCAAAGGTATATTCAAAAGCAAGGGAGCAGATGACTCTCCCCCAACATTTGCTAGTGTTCACACATCACGATGAACAGCTCTAGGATCTCCAGGAGAACTGCAGTTGAGGCAGATTCAGTGCTGGAGGTCATGAAGAGCTTGCATTCTCCCCCAACTTGCCAATCAAGTGAGCGACCAGTTTCTGCAGGGCTTCAGCTCGAACCACAGAGATGCGCAGAACTTCTTCATGGTTGGCTTTCTCCTGACTGTCGTAGCTCATCACAGCTTTGTTGGTGATGAGGGAGACCCCAAAGACTCTGAGGCCACAGTGCCTGGCTACAATTACCTCCGGGACAGTGCTCATGCCTACAGCAGGAGAGAAAAGGACAAGGGTGAGTCAGAAGGGTCAGGATTTACACCAAAACAAGATCTCTAATGCTCCAAACCGCTCTTCCATCTTCAGCGCATGCCCTGGTCTCATTTCCCTTTAGCTCTCTACTCCTGAGCAATGCCATAGTTTAAGGCTGTATCAGTTGTAAGGCTGTAATAGTTGTAGCACTGCAGTTACAACTCTGTTCAGCATGAGCCAGCTGTGTTTGATTCTTGTGTACTGTGTCTCTGTCCCTAAGACAGAGCGTCTCACATCAGGCTGCTTGTATCCCTGCTATGAGAAGTACTGATGCGCTCTGTCATTTGACTCTTCTCTCCCACGGTTAAAAAATTATCACTAGGAGAAACAGCTTTCTGAGGAGCTGAACTCCTTTCTTCACACACAATGCATCTGCAGATTTTAAACGAACAGACTTCCACAAGCTGCTTCAGCTACCCAGGTGTCAAGCTGGAGGAATCGCCTGGTTCATATTGCTTACCTTCCTCAAGCGCAGTTGGGAAGGTTTCCGTAACAGCTACCCCTAGAGCACTGAGACTGTCCTGTGGAAGACTGCTTTGTACAGAAAGGGCACAGGGAAAATCCTTACAGCATCAGAATTTAGAGTATAACTGAACAGCACTCGATTTCTGATTGACCGCCACTCATTCCTGCTGAAGTCAAGCCATCAGTGTGAGGAATTTCTTCCTTGGAAAACAAATGGAGCATTATGCTGGGCTCCTTGTCTCAACAGCCATAAACACAAGAACTGTTTTGCAGATTCATCCTAGCAGCTGCATTAAGTAACTACAGAACTATGCAGAACTATACAGAGCTTATCTCTCTGCGCCYAGGACACTTAGGTGGGGAGACAAACGGTGAAAAGTGTCAGCCTGGGGCCGAGTTTAATTGTTTAACCCATTGCTCAGTGCCCAAATGACCCCACAAACCCAGCCCGTGTAGCTTACCTACTGCATCTGCTCCCAGGGCCTGCAGCATGCGGCACTCTGCAATGGTTTCATAGCAGGGACCTGCCAGCATACAGTATACTCCCTCTCGGGTGAAACCCAGGTAGCCCAGTTCCTGCGCGCTCTCCCTCGCCAGGCTGAGCAGCTCTTGTTCATAAGCATCTGACATGCAGGGAAACCTCACTCCAAACCTGTAAGGCAGGAAAGGACACGGCCATGCTGATATTGCTACTGCTACTTTCTCTCCATCAGGGCTCAGTAATGATCACCATTTGATATAAAAGGGAAAGATTAAGGGCAGACCTGCCTTGAGCACAGTCTCACCCCAGYCTCACCATCAGACACTTCCATCAGCACAACATTCCTGCCAGATCTAAGCTCCCAAGACCCTTGGCATGGCAGAGATTATAGCCACTGGAGGGTCTGGCATTGTGTGCCTACAGTACAAGTCCTTAGGGAATGGTCTTTCCAAGGACCTCTGTCTTCAGATAACACTGATGGCAATTCTTTCTCCCCAGTAACTGGCTGTTGTGACTTTTAAAAAAAATCACACATCAAAGAGTTGCTGCTCTCTGCTTTTCCTGCATCCTGCAGAACCGAGTCCCAAAAGCCACGCCAGTGAGAAGGCTGGAGCAGGGCCTGGTGGAGCATCGGTAACTATGCATTTAAGACTCACTGCAGTGAGCAGCTGTTAAACCAAGCCTAGCTCGGTTGGTTTTGCAGAACGGATGCCCCTTTCTGCAACAGCATGGGCTGTTCTTCACCTCATTAACACTCTCACATTTGAAATAGAAACAGAGTTGGAGGTGTTGTAGACAAAACAGGTGAGATTTAAGTCTCTCCCCTCTGCTATCTATATTAGGCTAGTCTGAAGGGTCCAGGGAATGGCTTCCTTTAGAAGGCCTGTTCTGCAGAGGAACAGATATTGCTAGTCAGAATATACCCCAGGGCACAGCACCCCATTCAGCTTTTGATTCCTGGCACAGCAGGGTCTCACCAAGCACAAGTCAGTTCACTTTTCTAGGATATAATTGAATTTAGTTGTCTTAACCAAAGGCATCTAGCACCATTTGAGATACTTTGGTAGGTCCTGCTCATCTCCCGGCTGTCACTCCAGAGCATGCAGGTATCTGTAGGTCTTATGCTGTATTTGCCAGCTCCCAAGAAAGGATACTCGTTGGGGTCTCAGATGCTATTAAATGTCTATATTTAGGCAATGATGTCCTGCTCTTGGTGCCATCTTGCAGGAAAAGCTGCAGAGGAGCACATCTCAAAGCTCTAGGGCCAAGTTTTAGGTAACATTCATCCTATGCTTCAAGGTTGGGTCTCTGACTTGCTTTGGATCTTCATATAATAGCCCAGCCCTCTCCTGATTGAGCAAATTGTACTATGGGGTCAAGAAAAGCAGAGGTACATGGCAAGGACTGGTGTGGTGCTGCTGAAGTAATCTGCAAAATAAACTTGTAGCCACCTTCCTCACCTTGGTTTGATAGGAATGGATCAGGTCCCTTATCTAGGCTATTAAAGCTTTGGCCAGCTTTCATATTCCTACAGTTGAATGTTCAAGGCAGCAGCTGACTTACATTTGTGAGCACTAAAATATTATAAATAAAAAATAACCTTTTCTGTCCAGTCTAAGAGAATAAGCGTTCATCAGCACAAAAATTGCTGCTTCTCCTTCCTGAAGGATGGCCTGCAATGCACAAACCAGCCTCTCTAATTTATTAAATGCAATCCTCAGATTCTCCCATATATTCCCTTTTCACATCCCTGCATTACCTCTAGCTTTCCCTCTGTTGTGCTCGTTGTGACAAATTCTTCCCCATGCCTGAGCCAGACTGGCTTTTAGCAGGAGTCTGCTCTGCTGAAGCAACACCCTGTGACACTTTGTAAGCTGATTCATAAAGTCCTTTTGCCCATTTGGATGCCCTGGTGAGCAGTACAAAAGTCACATCTCCCAGAGCACTGCAGTCTTCACCAGGAAGCTGCTTTGGGGAGGCAATGGGACAGCTATGCTGCCTTTGAACATTGTCCAAARGAAGTTATTGCTTGGTTGGCGTTTTTCCTCCGATGCCTGAGTGATTATGCAAGTCCAGAGAGCTGTCAATGCTCCTCCATGTGGCTTCTTTGCTTTTGATCTTTCTTTCTTCCAACCCACACCAAAACCTATAAAGATGTAAAGATGTTTTGCTTTAGATAGGTACTGTCCTCTTGCCATTTGAATTGCAGAACAACATTTATCTTTTGAGATAGTTGCTAACACCTTCCAGATYTCTTCAGAAGCAAGATCCAGTTCTGGTGTTGGATCAGGATCAGGAAGGAACTAACTGTAACTGGAAACCAGGTGGAATATGTTGCTCTCAACCAGAACTTAATTTCCGGAAAGATCCCAAGACAGTTCAGGTATCTGTCCTGCAAACTTGTTCCTTTTATTAAGATGAAGGTACTACCAACCCAACAACAGATTTGCGCATCCTGTTATCTCCATTCACTCTTTGCTCATAAATTATCACCYCCTTCTCTGCCTCTATTCCCTGTCCCTTGGCTTTACACATCTGACTTATTTGGCCTCTTCTCTGCCTGTTTGGTTAGGAAGCCATTTTTTCTGCTGTTACCTGCTTACCAAAATCATGAGAAGACTCAGACAATCCCAGCTCTCTCCTGCTTCCTTGTTGACTTATCTGATATCTGAGCTCCCTCCTCTGCTCAGGCCAAAGGTCCAGTGGACATGTACAGCAAAAGCCCTGGACTGCTGCTCTGCAAGATTCACTTGCCAGCTCGACCAACAGCAGGTCATGTTCTTAGATCTAGAGGCCCCCAGAGAGGCAGGCTGCCAAGACGACTAACTCTCATCGGACTGATGTCTTAGTGAATAAAAGATATTAACAGAGGCACCTCACTTTCAYGGTCTGAATACAAGAGGGGTTATCAGGAACCTTTGAATTTTCATCTATACTCTACCAGCTTATTGCCTGGCCTCTGCTGTGTCACAGTTGTATCACATCAGAAATGACCACCGATAAATGCAGGCTGGAAACGCTGCAGTTCACTCGATCGCTCAGAAGGAACCGGCAGAGACGGGGACTGACAAGAGACAGCAGCAGATCCGTTTTGGAGCCAGTATGGCTAGCGACGTCAGGAGAAGSATCAGGGTTCTGCTTTTACAAGTCAAACCTTTTGGAGGTTTGCATACAAACTCCTTGTAGATTTAGAGGCAACCACCAGTGAAGGTGCTTGGAGACAGCAGGACGGGTGGCATAGCACACTTAGTTATTGCTTTAGCTTTTCCCTTGTGCTTAGGTGGATTCAAACCCTAACTCTCAGTAAATACTTGCCAGCAGGTACAACTGATGGTCTCAGCTCATGACTGGAGTAAAAACAAGGATGCATTGGCAATGTGGGGGCCGAGGGGTCAGCTGGGGCCTAGGGCAGATGTGCTTTGTCCTAGCACCACTGGAACTCAAGCGTGGAACAGAAGAGACAAAGCAGGACAGGAGCAAAAGCCAGCAACAGAGCTGTGTGGGAAGTCTGCAAAGAACCTGCCACATAGCTGCTTTAAGCCARTACCACTAATCTTTTATAAAACCATTAGAAATGCTCTTCTGCTCTTATAGGTGCACGTTGCCCAGTTCGAGGAGGGAGGATACGTTCTTACCTCTCGTCATTTGGTCCTCGCAGTGGGTTCTGCCCTCCCAAGCCAAACATGTTGATGTGATCTCTAATGAACATGATGTCCCCCACTTGGAAGTGGTGATTCAATCCCCCAGCAGCATTTGTGACAATCAAAATCTTGATGCCCAGGAGACAGAACACCCTGATGGGAAAGGTGACCTGCAAGAACCAAAAAGAGACATTCGTGCAAGGAATATCAGTTTTTAGCCCACATGTTTGGCATTCCAGGAGCACTGTGCTAGATTTGTCTTTGCATGGGTGAGATTACTAGATAAATTGATTTTATCTTCCATTCTGTTCTTGCATCTTTTTGGAGAGAGCTGGAGCAGCCATTAAGTAGTTGGTTAATTGTCCTTGCTCAATTAAAAATAATAGCAGCAGGGAAAAGACACTCTGTGATCAACAGCATTAAGAGGGTATAAAAGAGAGGAGAAAGAAACAGCGCAGGTTTGAAGCAGCTAGCAATCGCCTTCTTGGGGAGGCAAGGAGAAGGGGAGTTTGTAGAATACTAACATTCTGCTCACTTTCTTTGAGGAGAGAAAATCTTTGGAGCAGTCCTCCCCCATTTTAGTCTATTTGGCTTCAGTAGATTCACTTCTCTTCGATTCAGGTCTGTAGATCCTCACATACCATAGCTGTGCTTCCTTCTTAGTTACAAGATCTGTTTCCGAGTGTCCTATTTGTATGGGGAGGAGAACTAAAGGCCTCCAGGCATCTAAGTAAGAAATTTCCCATCTCCATGGGCAGTGAGGGGCCTATATGAGCCTATGAGGAGACAAATCATTTTCCCTCTAATTTAAAATCTCCCCCAAAATTTAAATAAAAAGCATTTTGATGTTTTTGTAACATAATCAAAATTAGTTTTTAAATAAATACCTTCAAAATTCAAGCCCACATTCACTAAGGTCTCACTAAGGTCAAACAGAGTATGGAAGGAACATGCAATAATTTTTCCTTGCTGCCAAAGTCTTGCAGAAGTCAAACCACTGTGCTGGTTAAGTAACTACTTATGCACACAAACCTGGAGTTTAACTGATAAACCAGCAACAATGTGTTTTGCAGAAACAGATTACTTTATTTCAGCTTATTCACATTAGCTCACTGCAACGACCAGCTTATCCAGAGTCACGAAACTATTAGGAACTGGAAGAAGAAAAAAAAAAGAAAAAAAAAAAAAAAAAAAAAAAAAACAAGAAAAGAAGGAATCAGGAGGGAATGAGGAAGATCTAGTTCTAAAATGCTAAAGTAGCTGCAAGAAGCAGTAACTATATAAACATCACGTCTTTCCTATGAACACTACTTCTTTAATAAATGAAGTAATTTTAATTGAAAAATGTTTTGATAAACCTATTTTTATATCATGCACATTTAAAACAGTTTTTTTATTAAAAGGTAAGAATGCTGCCAAGTATTATAATTGATATTCAAATGCAAACTGCCCTGAGCCACAAATTAAATCCCAAACCTAACCAAATAAAAACAGAACTCACAAAACCAGCAGCCAGCAAATAAGAAATATTATTTCCATTTTCTAACAGAAATCCTTAAATATGCATGTTAGGTTATGTAAGTGTTTGAATTTACATATAGTTTTTATATGTAAACTGGAAAATATTCCAAGCTATACTAGCCAATGAGTTTTTTCTATGGGAAAAAACTATAAAATATACAAACACAAAAGAAGATTAAAACAGATTATTGTTATGATTCAAAAGTTTCCCGGTTGCTGATTTAAACCACGATTAAAATGATTGAGTTGAACCACGTAAATTAATCTGCCTGGTATGATACACCATTTTGCCCTGAGTGTATAGTGGGGCTGGCCAGTCCGTACGGCTGCGCGGCATCGGCTTTATCTGGCAGAAGCCAGCAGGCTTATCTTAGTTTGAATTCCCAATTTTCTGGTTTTCGGAAGAGACTGAAATCCAAGCCTAAGCTGTTTAAATACTCCTTGCAAGAGCCAGCCTCCTRCAGGTAGATGTCAAAGCGAGCAGTCACTTTTACCTGTCTTAAAAATCCATCTTTTTTGCTTCGTGAACAATTTTYTTAAGGAAAACTCACCGCACTGAGAGAGTATCCTTCGTAGAAGTGGAAACGTCCCTGCATGCATACGCACGGATGGCCGTTCAGCTCCCCAAACACCAGCCTGCCAGCGTGCCCTGCAACTGTAGATTAACAGCATGTCATTTTAGTTACAAGTCTCAGACCTTTGATTTTAGAGGGGTTTGTCAGCTGATGCTTATGCGTTACAGCAGGGCCAAGCGCTGCAAAACCAGGAACAGAAAGTTCAGTATAAATAYCAATGTCAACATGCAGAAATACATGGGTGGATTACTAGTTTTTTGGGAAAAAAAAGAAGTTCAGTGGCTTTCACTGAGTTTGGCAAGATCTTCCCTTTGCCATCCTACCATTTAACTTGACTTGACCAATACTTCTGGAGAATACCTCCAGGGACACAAACATGTGCTTGAGAGCTTCAGAAGAGGGTCAGGCCACGTGAGGAGTGATGGCTTCCAAGATGTTGATTTCTGCTTGCTAGCAGTTGGTCCAAGAACACATCATTTCTCACRGGACCTTAACCACTCACAGGATATTAGGAACAAGCAACCAGGGATGAATTTGTATTGGCAGTCTGCAGGTGAAAAACAGCTCACAATTACCATTCCTTGAGTTCCTGTCTATCTAGGAACAAGTACAAACTTTTTCTGGTGATAGCAAAAGCGTCAGTTTACAGCTATCACCTAGGAAGAACGATGGACATTTGGGATTAGGGCTCATAGAGAAGACACTGAAGTTGYGTCAAGATATGGCTCTACTGATGCTCATTTCACCACTGAAGGACAGTTTGCAGCCAGGTGTYGAGAGCAGAACACACGCTGTGTATGCCGGTTTGGGCTGTCTCAGCGTAAGGGGATGACACTGGGCTCAGTTAAAYGTTGCTGATGGGACACTGAACAATTCTTACAAATAATCAGACGCGCTGGGTTGTGCTAACCTGTGCTCCGTGGGAAATGAGGGATATCTTCATATGGAAAGACTATCTTGTTATCCAACACATCAGCCAGACCTCCCAGTCCAGAGCCACAGATGATGGCAGTCTTTGGGCGCTGAGTGGTATGGGCTTGTAACCAATCTGCTGTTTCCTTATACACCTCATAGCAATTTCTGCAAAAGGAGAACAGGTCAGTGAGGCTATCAACCCATCCAAAGAACAAACCTCAAAGGATAGAAGTCCTGAGAAGATGAAAAATTTTTTCTTGCTAAGATTAAAATGATAGGAGCTTCACTGCTATTACAGATGTTTCTCTATAGCAACCRCTTTTAATCTCATATTTTAGCTCTGGCCACAGGCAAATCATTTGAATTCTCTGTGCCAGTTTCATTCTATAGTGAAAAACCACCTAATGATACCTATATCACAAGAACGTCACAGGGCATAACTATTCATGCTCTGGTGAGCACTGCTCTCTCCGGAGCTACTGAAGGAATGTGAAAACATTGTTAGYCTGAGAAATTGTGAACTATATGTCAGTGCATGGAGATGTCTGACCAGGGATGCGAGATAGGGATGRGGATGCGCCTGTRCTCTAAGGCTGCAGAAAACAGGAGAAGGTTTGCTCTTCTGGATGGAGATAGGGAAATGCRAGAGGGYRCAAGGCCAGGGGCACCTGTATGGCACAACTGAGCTGCTGTGCTGACRAGGCAGTTGTCACTGTCCCCCTGCGACGTGGTAGACAGCAGTCCCATGCAAGGTGGTGCCACGCATCCTCTACAGAGATAGGGAACCCAGTCTTCCTAAGTGCTGGGTGCCCTCAGCCCCCAGTGCCTCCTTCTGGAGCTGGCAACACTTCTTGAACATCCACCTTCTCGATACCTCGTGACTTTGGAAGCGGAGGTTGACACGGAGACCTGGCCCATCCTTTTCTCTCCTGCAGGGTGGGCAGTGGCGCACACCCAGAGCCTGTCCTAGGCAACAGGCCGTTGMCATAACTCTGTGGCAAAACAGAAATTAAAAGCAGGAATTTGGGATCCTGGGCCTGTGTTATTTGATTTCAGGGGGGCTGCTCAGATACCTTGCTGAAACGTAGGTCCTGCCCAGTGCTGACGCACATCACTAGAAGGTGGGATAGGAGGAGTTAGCATTACATTGCCTGTTTTGTATCTGTCTCATGCGAAGTGAGCGGACTTCAGCTTTTAGCCCTGTCACTCCAGTAGTCTTCAGATGCATTAATCACAGCTTTGAAAATACAATCAATAGAAGAATAAGCCTATAATCCTGTTTCCAATAGCACAATGAAGATACTTTCTGAAAGCCAGTAACAGGGTTGACTGGAAATTCTCTTCAAAAGCAAAAGGTACTGATAATATTTCTTGATAGCAACTCAACCATTGCCACTGATGAACAGAATTAATAATAGTATTTGATGGAGGATTGGGTCACAGAGTGAACTCGCCCAAATAGGGGCAGCATGTTCTGCATATGGTTATTAAGGAGTGAAAAGATCAGACACTGCAAGGATGAAGGGGAAATAAAATTGACTGGAGATGCTGATAAGCAGCATCTCCGTTTCCTCAATGTTTCTTTTTTAAAAGGTGTTTCTTGTTCCCAGAGGAGCAAACCTTCTTCTGTTTTCTGCAGCCTTAGAGCACRTGCRCAAAACCTTTCGAAGTGCTGCTCTATACTCCGGGAGATTTCCGACCATCGATGAACAGGATTTGAACGTCGATGTACATCTAATTCCTGAAGGGCACGTCATTCAAATGCAGACTGTTGACTCAAACCGTTTTTCTTTCTTGATACTGATGCAGCAGGTAGCTATTACTTGGGTATCTTCTGTGAGCTTTTTCATCTCCCAGCTCCTGCTATAGGCTCTGTCCAATGTCTGCTACATCAAAATTATGTTCCTAGTTAGAACAGTGATGTCTTATACACTTAGAGCATGGCAAACTCATGATCTGCACAAAAAACCCTTCCATACTCTTGAATTAAAATGAAGTCATATGCACCTGAAATACTTTTCCTTTGAAAAGTCTAGAAATGAGAGTTTATTTACCATAACTTACTGCTGAATTCTCCACGTGCTATCTCCAAGCTCTTAAAATAAGCAAAAGATATGAAAATGACATTAACCAAGCCTACCTTTGACTGATCATATTATCATTTTCCCAGCTGTAGTTCTCCCAAGGCAAATATTTTTAAGAGCTTYACATAAATTAATGAATGACTTCTCATACCTTCTCCCCTGAGTAACTCCTATTTAGAARTTTTAAAGAACCAAGAGTTTAAATGCAATATCCAAGCTCATGAGGCATCTGTGGCAGACAGGTCACCAAGTATTTGCTCTTTCATTTGCTCCCTAGTCCCTTTCTTCCATTTTTGCTGTGTACTTTTTAAAAGGCGAGCGTATCATTGGATCAAAGTCAAAAATACTATTCTTGCACCCACACAAATTTTGGGAGTCTGGGATGGAACTGATTCAATGACAGCTGAAGACAATGGGATTGACTGAGTTGCACTGAGTTTCAGAGGGATTTTTTTCCTTCTAAGCAGAAAAGTTAAAATATTTCCTACCAAAGTGGGTGGTAAAACTCCAGTCCTGTGAACTCTACTAGCCTGAAAGGAGCCAGAGCAAGTATGAAGCAGCCTTTAAAGCCATCTTAGCCCCTGAATGCTCCAAAAATCCCAGAGCTGTCTCTGGTGCTGAGTGCAAACTCCTCACTAATGGAAAAAAAACGTGCATATTCATTTGGGGGCCCCAGACCACAATATTTTCTGCTTAGTTCTTAGAAGTCTTCTGGATGCAGAGCATCAAAGGGGACCAGTGGGTGCTGAGAATTTTCTGAACATGAGGAAGAAGATACTTGCTCAGTGGGASAAGGAGAGTTTGACCAAGGTCAGTGAATGCAATATTTAGCTTGGAACTGCATGACCCTGAGGTCTGGGCAGGCTTTTTGACAGCATGCATTAATACGTGTAACACAAAGCCCCCCATAGCTACCCCATCTCCAACAATGCACACCTAATAATAGTGCTCAGTGGCATCGCTTTGGATTAAATCACAGGATCAGCTGAAAACACAATCCCCTTTATTGTGATTGCTGTCATCCGCTGGAGAAACGC
The DNA here is from genome assembly GCF_003343005.1 of Rhea americana. Classification (NCBI taxonomy): domain Eukaryota; kingdom Metazoa; phylum Chordata; class Aves; order Rheiformes; family Rheidae; genus Rhea; species Rhea americana. Next base: position 133,752 of record NW_028186563.1, read on the forward strand.
ATCTGTTGCAAAACACAGGATTGTCACTGACGACAGATCTTTTATGGCATGGAAAAAAAAAAAAAGGAAAGAAACCCCTCTAAAGTGCCTCTTCTTTCATATTTTCATAAATTT